>NC_036447.1:31185244-31485244 GCF_002775205.1 Xiphophorus maculatus | reverse complement strand
ATGCTACTAAGACGAAACATTAATTTATTTTAAGGCTTTTTACACATTTTTTCCAGAGGTAACATTGTGTTGAAACTTGATTTTAGCTGTTTGATACCAAGCTTCCTGGCTCCTTTATATCATACCTCAGTTATTGTCTGAACAGTAACCATCATGTAAAACTTGTAGAAAACATTTGGGAGTAAGCAAGTGGAGCTGTGGTGACAACCAGACAGAATACAAACAATTGACGCAGGTTGGTGGTCCTTTAAATTGGCTGTAAAATCCTGAGTGACAAGCAACTGTTGAAACATGACCCACATCAGTTGCTTTTTTTAATACCTTTAAATGTTAGATTTCTTTACGTCCTCCTGCCACATTCATCAAAGTGTATAAGCTTGTTTGGCAAGCAGAGTTAAAGACTCTTGGCAAATATAGTTACTTATGTATTCAAGCTATTTATATGTAAACACTGACAACCATGGGTTTTGTATTAATGGGTGTAAGATAGTAAAAGATACAAACAACTGCACCTGGTAAGTAATACACACACGCACACACTCCTGAGATGCCTTAATATTGGGGCAGATTGTTCAAGAGTACTATAGCTTCAGTTTCCTTTCAGATAAGACGTATTGTTTAATCATGGTAGCATGTGCTAGCAGTTACGGCAGTAATTCAGCCTTCTGGCAGTGCTGATTCATTGTGGTTTCAGACAAAGTATGTCACTAGTTTTCACGTATTTTCAACACTACAATCACATCACAGGAAAATATAATCTCTGTATAAATGATACTGATGACATTCGTCTCTGCAAAATCTAACCAACAACACAAAACTATCAGTATTCAGTAAATATACTACATAATTAGGTACCAAGTAATTGTGGATGTATACAGGTCTGTAAGGCTGCAACCACAAATGTATGCTTTATATACATTAATAAATTTGTCTATTCATGCTTATTTTGATAATTACAGTAAGTCACTAAAAAAAGATTGGAAGTAAGAACTACTCATGTTTATCAGGTGTAAATTATGATTACAATAATTGCTAAATCTACGATGATAGTCAAGGCAGCTAATTGTAAACATTGTCTTCCTCTTGACATTAAGACAATGTCGTGAATTCAGCCTCTGAACACTGAATCTGGACGCGCATCACAGAGAGAAAAACCTCCAATACTAGTAACTAACCCCTGATCACTGGAATAAAATCAAATTACTGGAAAATACAGTGATAAATAACCTTAAAATGAACCAAAGTCTGGATTCTAGCTGTGTCCAAGTTTACAAAGCTGCCTCAGATTAATCACAACACGGTATCTCTGCTATTGCTTTTTTTTCATGAAAGACCTCATTTGTTGTATAAACTAATGCAGGTTAGTGGTATCTGACATCTTTTATCATTATTCCAGGCTGTGACATTGTTGTAAGGTTTACCCAACTTTTAATTAACATTGTCTCAACATTGTATCCTTGGGAGACAGCAGGGATAAATCTCAAATGAAGGAATCCTTCAGAAGAGCATAAGGCATTCCAAGCAGCTGGAAACCAAATCCAGTGACCAATTTGTGTTTTTACCCAAGGCTTCACCTCTGATTTTGTAGCAGGGTCGTCAGCAAAATTGGGCTGAGTTGTGTCATCTCCAACATCATTTGAACTTTACTGGAATGTTTTAATCCTACTTTTAAGGTTATTATGATCCTACTGCCCTATTACCTTTTAGCAATGAGTCTTTCTCTGCTGTTTTCTTAACCAATCAACAGCATGAAAGAATATAAGTATTCCCCATTGGGTTAATTGCTGAGAATACAGCGTATTGTCAGGTGTGATATTCTGCACTCTATATTTCTTGGTGGCGACATTGGTGCTCAAAAGTATAAAACATTTTCTATTGGTGACTGTGAGCAGGTCAGACTGAGGTTCTGAAGCATATAGATTTTCCAGTAATATGTGTAGTTTGGAGGTGTATGTACTTCTCTCTAGCTGGGAACTTTATTCCATAAAGAGTCTAGCAAATGCAGATTTTAATGTGCAAAGCACATTTGTTTGTATTTTCTAGCTGCCTGATAGGACTGCTTTTGTTGCAGCAGTAGAAAGTCGTCCTGTCAGATGAAACAAGATGGCACCAGAGTGGGAGGCTTGCTGTCTGCCGCTGCCTGTGATTTGCTCCTTTGTGCTGCTTGTGCACCCACAAACAGTCAAAGCAAGACTGCCTACAATTGAAGGTGATTTCTTGATAATATATGAGCTTTGACTTTGTGAGTTTATCAGAAAGGCCCAAATGTACTGGTAGTTTTGCAATCAAGTTCACCCTTATTTTAAGCAAGCCTTGAACTTGGACACAGCTCTCCAGAGCAGCTTAATCACAGGAGTCCATTCCTGTGAAGTCATCACTGATGTCATCTGGAGGTCTGGACCTGCCTTGGAGTCTGGGCGTAGAGGTACTTCCAGATGGCGTAGTAATGTATGGCTGCTCCCACAGCTACAAAAAGATGCCAGATGGCATGGGCGAATGGGACGATGCCATCACTTTTGAAGAAGACTATACCAAGACAGTAGCAGGCTCCACCGACCAGCAGCTCACACAACCCGGACTGCTCCGGCTAGCGGGAAGCATGAGGGATTAAGGTGTTGATACTGGAAATACAGCACAACGCGATGCATACATTACATGAGTGAACTCACCATTGAGAAAATAACCAGAGCAGGAAAAACTCCCATCACTGTATAGCAGATCAACTCCATGAGTTTATACCTGAAAGAGAAAACAAATATAAAAACAGATTTTTATTCTTACTTATTGAATGATTATGTGAAGTTTGAAACAAAAAAGCAGTAGTTTTGTAATGGTTTAAGCAATTGCTTATCAAAAATTGTGTCAGGACTTCCTATGGGTTAGGATTAATCAATTAATCAATACACTGGTATAGATTATAAATCATCCAGAACATGGTAATCTAAAGTGCACACATAGAAGCCAACTGGTCTTCTTCTTAAAGATGTTCAATTAAATGTAATCTTTCTAACATTTACTCTTCAGCTCTGACTTGCTTGTCATCTTAAGTGTTTTTTTGTGTGTTTTTTTTGTAATTCACACCTCTAGCCTGCCTGTTTTGGACATGTGACCAAAACAGGCAGGCCCAGTAGCTCACATGTTCCAACTGTCCCATAAGTGACTTAAATTTGCAATGTCTACGTTTATATAATGAAAGAACTGATGCAGCATTAATTATTATTACTAGCTGTGGTAATATTGTCCACATTTAAAGCATGACCGGTCAGTTGTGTGGACAGAAAGCCAGTCTGAATTAAGTAAAGGTGTCAGTGTGGGAACAGACCTCTCATGATAGAAGAAGACATAGGTGGTTCCAAAAGACGCCATGACCCAAACCAGCCAGCGCATGTGACATGCCCACGGACCCAGCTCCCGAAGGTTTAGCCTATAGGAGAGAAGCACCAACAGCTGCAAACTGGGTTCCTATGTTATCATATTTACATTCTCTCACACATAAACAGCAAGCCAGTATGTTTACCATGGAGCATAAGAGGCTGCGATGAAGAAGTAGATCACCATCCTGTCACACATGTGGAAACACTGCTCCATAGAACTGAAAAACAGAATGTTTTGTATTTATATTTTTTATGCAATCTCAGGCATAATATCACTTTAATATGTGTCTTGTAAAAGTATTCAACATTGTCTTATAGATAGATAGATAGATAGATAGATAGATAGATAGATAGATAGATAGATAGATAGATAGATAGATAGATAGATAGATAGATAGATAGATAGATAGATAGATAGATAGATAGATAGATAGATAGATAGATAGATAGATAGATAGATAGATAGATAGATAGATAGATAGATAGATAGATAGATAGATAGATAGATAGATAGAAACTTTATAAAAGAATATTTGTTTGTTTAAAAAACATTGACACCTTCTTCAGTTATTACCACATCCTCATCAGGATGTGTAGTGACAGACCAACACAAAGTAATGCATATATAATTGTGAAGTCCATTGAAAATCATGCATAGTTTTTAAATTTTTTTAAACAAAAAGCTACTGTATAAAAGTTGGTGTGATATTTCGCCAGTGCTGTGTAAATGTGTCTTGGTACCGAAGGTGGCTTTTCTTCCAGGCCACAGTGTGGAACAGAGTGGAGATGATGAAGAGTGAACTGAGCCCCGCCCCATATACCCAGGCTGACAGCCGCTCCCATTGGTCCTCTGACTCGTAGTGCAACAGTGAGCTGCCCAGCAGGCTGGGGATTATCCACATCTAAACCAATTTAGAACATAAATAACACATTAGATTACAGAGGGTAATACATAAACTATCAGGATGAAAGCACAATTGTACATGCAATAATGGCACAACTTTTAAAACTAATTACAGTATGAGTGTCCTGCTTTATCTTTAAGATCTTACAGATCAGTTTATATGTTGTGTGTGTGTGTGTGTGTGTGTGTGTGTGTGTGTGTGTGTGTGTGTGTGTGTGTGTGTGTGTGTGTGTGTGTGTGTGTGTGTGTGTGTGTGGGCGTGTGTGCATACTGACCGCATGCGTGGCACAGTTGGCAGCATGCTCATAGTCTGTGGGCTGATATCGCTTGTTAGGAGGAACACGGTTGTTCATAAACCTGTAAATGATCACATATCAACAAATTTAAATACATTTTATTAGAATAAAACATTGTATTTCTTGTTTAAGCTAAAATCTAAGACATTTGCTTCTATAAAAATAAAAAAGTAAAAAATAAAAACAAGTAAGCAAGAATCTTTGGATTTATGGATATCATGAATCACAAGATTCATGATGTCCAAAAACTAATAGAACACACAGTAAACAAGTCAAAATAAAAGTAATAATAGAAATTAAATGCAATTAAAGAAACATCAAATAAAATGAAAGGCTACCCAAAGACAGGCACAAATAGATGAGACTTACAATCAGATTTATTAACTTAGCAAAATTATTTCTTTTTGCTAAATACCAAAATGATGAGGGAAGATCTTAAAATCAAGTTTACATTAGTATCTGGAAGAATGGCCTGTATTACTTGGGCTAGATGCTTTGGGTATCCCTCTACAAGTTAATGATTGATTTAGACCATGAAAATATCTGGCTTCCACTGCAGAAGCTCTGATTTTAGATGAGAAACTGTCAGTAATTATGAACATAAACTAATTTATGTTTAATATGTGTGAGCTGAAGGTTGACCTGCTTCTCATGAATGCTGAACCTGTAAAATGCTGCATGTATCTCATAGCTGTCCATAAGTCCCCACCTCCACTCTTTCCTATTGCTTAGCAACGCTACATCATGCTTCAACTTGTTGTCATGGCTGCAGTTGCATGGCAACAGTGGGTATCCACGGTCCCGTCTGGACCAGACGTTTGACCCTATGATTCCTTTTATAAATAGTTCACACGGAGAAGCTTCCGCATGTCCACACGTCCACTGCAGACACACACATTAACACTGATTGGTGTCTCTGAGCACAACTGCAAAGAAGAAAAGGAGGTAACCCTCAGTGATGTCACTGTTGTCATGGTAACTGCAGAACAGGGATTGTCTCTTTCTTTAACAACAGAGAACTCCTCGTTTATTTCTTCTCCCTCGCCAGTTTTTGTCGTGTCTTGACTTTCTTCCTGTGATTAAATAACATGCATAACCTAATGCACATAAATCAAAATCACACATATACACAAGCACACACACACACACACACACGCCCATGCTCTTATGTTGCATCTTCCAGAAGCAGATTTCGTAAGAGACCTAGATTTGTCATTTTCTCACACAAACACCCACCTATAAGAGCGGTGGGAACCAAAACACAAGCTGCTGTCAAAAGAAGAACATCCTCGGCTTTAGAGCGTTTGTCTCATATGGGCACTGGAAAAACTTCAGTCAAAGAAAGAGTCTAGAGTTAAAGGTCTCACATCAGTTTTCTTTAAAAAGAACACAAAACATTATCCGTATTTAGTATATTTCGGGGAAGGAGCATCTCTTCTGCCAATCTCCCATGTTTGTGATATCTATTTTAAGACATTTTGGACACAGCAGCTAGTTTGAGCTTTCTGTCCTGAGGCTCGCTTTGTTTTCCTTTAACCAAATTATCATTTAAAATTTTCCTGTGTAATTTGGAGACCCTGAAACAAACAAACAATGTGATGAAAACAGGTGAACCTTTGGAGAAGTCCAGGGTGCATCAACAATGTTTATAGAGCCAAAAGGGAAAATCATTCACTTTCACCCTATCCCTTTGTAAAGGAAAGCATTTTTTAGCAGCTTGCTCAAATAAAGAAAAAACACCCAATATCAGCATTTAAAATAGAATCAGAAAGAAAATTTGCATCATCCCTTCATCTGGTAACCATGTAGGCGAGCCCACTTGACAGGACCAGTATCAGCTTACTTGTTCTTCAGCAAGGCCATTTTTAAATGATTCAAACAATGACTGTACCAATGAAAATCTACTAAAATAAATAGTTACAATGTTTAAGTCGAAATTACAAAATGTTTTCCTACTCTATACGTGCACTCAATATTAGAATATTAAAAATAAAAATGTTTTGTTCATTCAAAAATGTTAGCTAAATTAATCAGGACTCCCTTTTGCATGACTAATTGCATCTATGCAAGGTGGTATGGAGACCCTGCTGAGGTATTTAGAAATTCTAGGACCTTCTGCTCTCATGCGCCACCACACTTTTTCCTTCCACTCAACTTTCATTTACTATGCTTGCACTCTGTGAACAGCCAGCTTCTTTAGCGTTGGTCTTGATAGTGTCAAACCGTGGTATTTTTACTTAGCGTCATGATGTGTCAAAAAGGACATCTTCACAATATCTCTTCACTTCTGCCATATTTCTTCTGAATAATTCATACATTGCACAACATATTCAATAAATTTGAATATTTGTTCCAGTGAGCCTTGTTTGTCTAATTAAAGGTAGCTTTTGAAAAATAACAACCTTTAAGCATGTATTAAACACACTTTTCATAAAATCTTCACTTCCTTTTTCCATCCATCCACTTTCTAACATCCTTGTCCCTATCGGGGTTGGGAGGGGTGCTGGTGCCTATCTCTAGCGAATGTTTCGGGCGAGAGGCGGGCTCACTGGACAGGTAGACAGTCTGTCGCAGGGCAACACAGAGACAGACAGGACACACAACCATCCACACACACACTCACACCTAGGGAGAATTTAGAGAGACCAATTAAGGAAGCCGGAGAACCCGGCGAGAACCCAGCATGCACAGGAAGAATATGCAAACTCCATGCAGAAAGACCCAGGCTGGGTGTGATGGAGACCACGGGTTCCATCCCATGTTGATTATTGATATTATGTTGTTTTCAGTTCAAATGTGTTTGTATTAGTTCTTTGTTTAGTTATATTGTGACATTTGGTGAGGATTTATATTTAGTTATATTTACTTTTGATTGACTTTAGATTAGTTTAATTTTAATAATTTGCATGCATGTAAATATTTGTTGGATCATTTATTGTTAGGTTTGTGTAAGTAGTGTTTGTTTGTCTTTTCTTTTTGGATCACCCCTTTACCTGGTGTAAGTGTTGGAACTTGCCTCAGGTATAAATGTCAGCTTCTTTGTTTCACTAAGAGAGGGTGCTGGTGTAATGAAGATTTGGAGCTCCCAAATAAATCCACCTCAAAGACATTTGTTGCCTCACTTCCTTCTTGAAACGCAGAGCCTCCGCCGGTCAAAGTGACACTGGGAATCGCACCCAGGACCTTTTTGCTGCAAGGCAACAGTGCTACCAACTGTGCCACTGTGCAGCCCCACTTCCTTCTTATAAATGATTTTTTAAATTGGTTTGGTGTAATATTTCAATATTAAATGTACATTTTTTTCATTAGCTATATGCAGAAAATCATCATCATCAACAGAAATAAGGTATTGAAAACATCTTTGTGTAATTAATCCATTCAATGTGTTTTACTTAATGAATTGAGTACCATTATACCAGTTTACCATCTTGTTGCTTCTCTCCTAGATGGTAAATGATCTGCACTTGTATAGTTCTATATCAAGTCTGAGGATTCCAAAGCCCTTTAGGTTACTATCAGTCATTCACCCGTTTACCGTACCCGTATACACTGATGGTTGTAAGCTACACTGTAGCCACAGCTGCACTGGAGCAGACCAACAGAGGTGAGGCTGCCATTCAGTTGGCAACAGGTCATCTGACCACCACCAGCAAGAAGAGAGGGTGAAGTCTCTTGTCCAAGGACACAACAGCAAAGTGACCCAGATAGAGGAAACAGGGTAACAAACCTGGCAACCCACCAGATGAACCCCCACCACCCGAGCCACTGCCACCCCAAAATATGCTAAATATAAAGTTCCATGTCTGCTTTAAATTTACAGTATGTACATGTTTGGACTGTTGTACAATAGTGAGATGCAAAGTGGAAGTGCTTTCCTCCCACACAATGGAGACTTAAACTGCTCGGAGACAGACAACTGCAGGATAGAAATGGAAAAATTTACCTATGGTATTACAAATATGTAAAAGAGGTGAATCATCCCATCTTTTTTGTTTCCTCTCTATTGGGCTCTCTTTTGTCGAGCTGCTGTTTTTAGAGTGGCACTCATTCAGAGATATTAATAATAACTGACCCAGCCCAGAAACTCACCGTCCTGTCCCAAATAAAGAGATTTCTCTATCCAGAGGGCATCTCTCTCTTTACTGTCAGTCTGTATTGTGTGTTCCTGTTCTCAGCCCAGTAGGCCTGGCTGGGTTATAGTAACTTTATTACATTTGCTGACAATTAGCAGACTACAGGCTATGGGCCAGGCATAAAGACTCAGTGAGTGGATAGAGAGGAACAGCAGGGAAAAGCTGATCAAAAACATCCAGATTCAAATGTTTATTAGACTGAGAAATATTCACTAGATGTAAAATGCATAAAAATATTTGACCAAATACATTACTACCTTTGTTGACTGTCTCTTACAAAACGAAAATTAGTAAAAGATTCACAAAGATGAATTTTAAGAATCTAAAATTATCTTTTGCAGTATCTTTATTAATGTTTAATTTACATCATTCTGTTTTGTAGTGTCTGTTTCTCAGGTTTTGTCTCAGGCTCCTGCCTGCTGAGGCTGATGGTCAATTAGTCTATCTGGTTCTGGTGGAAGTTTTGTTCTGCTGAAGGGGAGTTGTTTCTTTCCACTTTCAACATATGCTTGCTCAGGATGCAGAAACTCATCAGAGATAGAAACATAGTTATCTTGTTAATTGATTGTATTGTAATTTATTGAGATGCATCTGTGTCTGGGTTTTTAAAGAGAAAAAAAAGAGATTGATCGGTAAAGCTTTGTGAATGGATATTTACAGATTGAAAATATGAATCAGTTATTAGAAAATGTTACCAGCAGTGCTGACAACACTGAAGCTAATGTTTGCCTTAATTTTGTGTCAAACAATAAATACAATACAGAACATTGTGAAACAGTGCTGTGTAGTACAACAACTGCCTTCTTACAGATTTCTTCTGTTTTAGCTGCTTTTTTCTGGTCTTCATTTTTTTTTATTAAATACAAAATGCAAATTTTGAATAATTTTGTTTTTATAAAAGCTATCCTGACCCCATGTGAAAAACTAAATTATCCTTATACCTAATAAATGGTTAATCCACCCCTGGTGTCAACAGCCTGTTAAGGTCATGCCTGTCAGAGGTGGACTTTCTGGTTTGTTTTGGATTATTGTCCTGGAGTATGATCTTAGCATTTGAGTTTAAAGGGTTACCTCCCAGGTCTCTGCCTTGTTTGAAAATTAACCAGACAGACTCACCTTCAGCTGATTAGTATAATCAGCCAATGAGGCAGCACAAGCTAGATGACCTCGTTAACTTCCTCCACCTTTGAGGATGTACTTAATTTTCATACAAATTGAGATAACATATTTATTTCTATGGGATTAAAGGAACTATTACAAACTGATCACATTCCTATTCAGGATTTTCAGGGCAATGCAGCCCCAGACGAAAACTCTTCTACCACTATACTTGATGTTCTTTTCCTAAAGTGTTTTATTACTTCACACCAGAGGTAACATACACACACATTCCAAAACATTATACATTTGTCTCCTTAGTCCACACTATATTTTCCCAGTCTTAGGGGTTTTCAAGGTATTATTTGACAATGTGTTTTTTTTTTCTTTTATTTAGGGGTGGGGGAAGGCCCTCCCCTGGATGCTAGTTTTACCAAGTCTCCTTATTGTTGAATCATAAACAGCCGTGACAGAGGCATGTGAGGCCTGCAGAGCTTTAGATGTTGTTCTGGATTCTTTCATAATTTATGGTGTTTGGTGCAGCTTTGGAGTAGTTTAGTGGGCTGGCAAGGCCTAAGAAAGTTCACCTCTTTTTCATGTTTTCTCCAAGTCCAAACGCCTTAGAAATGGCTTTATAATTCATTCCAGATTAATAGATGTCAGACACGTTGTTTCTCATCTGTTCTTTGCTTTCTTCAGATAGCGGCATGATGTATTGCCTTTTGTGATGTTTTAGCCTACTTCTGATTTAAGTTTTTAATGCCTGTCCTTTTACCTGGCTGGCTTGGATAGCTTTTATCCCATCCATCCAACCATTTTCAAACACGTTTATCCCTACTGGGGTCGTGAGGGGTACTGGGGCCTATCTCCAGCGGTCAATGACCCTGGACAGGTCATCAGTCCATCACAGGGCAGCTTTTACCCTTTCTTATATTAGCAAATAACTTCAAATCTGTGTTTTGTATTTACTCTGGGTATTTTTTTTATGAAAATTAGTCTGATTATCTGAAACATGCAGGTCTGGCAACAAACCAAAACCTTAATTAATCTAAAAGAGGAAAATACTTTCTCACAGAACTACATGGTGAGTGAAGTCTGTAAATACATCTGGTTTCAGAGAGAATGGTTCTGAGATCAAATATTGAGTTGTTCGCTCATCCTAGTATCCTCATCATCATCACCAACAGGAAACAATTAGCTGTACACATGCAATACTCAAGCATTTGTTTAAATAAAATTGAATTCATACTGCCAGTAGGTTATAATGATACGCAAAGCTTCCTACCTACCTTACAAGATTCATTTACAGTGAAAATAAGCAACAGTTGACGGCAGACAGTAGGATTAAAAGCCTGTATCCCCGCTGAGTGTCGGTCGATAGAAAAACTGCTGCTGATGTGATGCAATCTCTTCAGCTGAGATTGCAAAAGCGAGATTTAACGCAGCGCAACGCAACCAGCCGCCGCGTTTCACTGGCACCGTCCTCCCGTCAAATCAGACGGACGCATCCCGACCCGCAGATGCCTGTAACAGGGTCTGCTCCGGAAGTGTGGGCGGCGGGAAGCGGCTGCACGAGACCCGCTCTGTCCGGGGTATTTCTGCTGCTGCTGCTGAGCCTCTAATGTGTCTGCAAATCACCGCTTCACATCGTCATCACGACTCAATGAGGAAGTCTGTTTTAAAAAAATATATATATCTCAAGGCTGCCACATCATTTTCAGAGGCTCTGATTCATAGCTGAGGAAATTCTGAATGCAGTTCCTGGTCGCGCCACTAGATGGATGTGCAGGCACATAGAGCGGGATTAGATTTTTGTCAAATTCAAAATTATGTTTATACGATTTTCATGAATTTTTACAATGTATAATTTATGTAAAACTTACGTGTTTGTTAAATGAACAGTTTTATCAGTTTTGATTGGTATCTCTACACACAGTAGTGCGAAATAGTGAAGAGAAAGAGTTTCCAAAATTTAAGTGTGGCATTTACTTTTATGGTAATACCCCTAAATGAAATCCAGTGCAACAAGCTGCCTTCTGATTCAGAAGTCATCAAATCAGTAAATATAGAGTTGTGTGTAATTTAAGTTTAATGTAAAATATAACTGATTTATGCATGGAGTCTGCAAATTCTCCTCATCAAATCCTCGGTTCTAAACAGGTTCTCCAACTTCCTTCAACTTAGATGCAACTTGCCCAACATGGAACCCACCTCTTACCCAATGACTGCTGGAGAGGGACACCACACTCTCCAGGACCCAGCATAGACAATGGATGGAATTAGGTCTATGCATAATTGAGAGGTTTGTTGGAGAACATTAGTGACCACACAGTCACTAATGTCAACAGACAGGTGAGGAATAAATCTGTGGAAACGTTTAAGTTAATCGCCAAAGCAGTCAAGATGCTCATGATAACTTTGGAGGACCTGCAGAGATTCACATCTCAGGTCACCTGTGTTAACAGGACAACTGTGAGTCAAGCATTCACCTTTATGGCAAAGTGGTCATTAGATTATTATGAAAATAAAACTTAAAGAAGTCTTGACTGTAAATCAGCACAAGGCATGATGGCTGATAAGCCTTTGGAAGAAGCTGCTTAGGTCTGATCAGATCAAAATTAAGCTTTGCAACCTATAGGTAAAACATGTATGGAGAAATACTGACACTGTTCATCAAACAATCAAGTTTAATTGTAAAGCAAATTTGAGCAATAAGGCCATTCAAAGTGATTTACATCATTAAAATACAAAAATATTAACCTAATAAAATTGCATTGACTCTAGATCACTTCTCTTTATGTCCAAACATATTAACTTCAGTTTTGTTTCTGTTCAGCAGATGAAAGTTGTGGCACATCCCCACATTTATCTGTTCTAAGCATCTGTCCAGTGCTTGGATGGGTTCAGAGTCAACTGGTGACATTGTAATGTTGAGATGTGTATCATCTGTGTAGTTTTGATAGCTAATCATATTTTCAGTCCAGAGTCCTGAGTCAGTTGAACTCAGGATGTTTCAGTTGAAACATCTATATGAAACAACCAAGAACTGATCCTTGGGGTACCCCGCATGTGACTTCTGTCCACTTCGATGAGAAATCATCTATTGAAACAAAGAAATCCCTATTCTATATGTAAAATTCATACCAGTTGAGTACTGGACCAGAGTGCACTGGTCCAGTACTGAAATGAGCTCTCCAGTGATTTCAGTAATATGTCATGGTCAACAGTGTCAAATGCTGTTCTGAGTGAGGTCCAATACAACCAGCACTGTGGTTCTTCCACAGTCTGTTTATTTGGACGTCATTGAACACTTTGACTAGGACGGTCTCAGTTGTTGAAATTTAGTATTTTTTTCTGTAGTTATGTCTGGTCATAGCACTGATATTGGATTTAGTGTGGATGTGAAGACTAACCCTCTAATTTGTTTTAATTTTCTCTGCTAAAAAAGTTGACAAATTCATTGCAGTCTGTGTTTGATTGGAATTCAGGTGGTACAATCAGAGGAGGATTTGTGAGCCTGTCATTTGTGGAAAATAAAGCCTGAGCATTATTATTTTTTTATGATTTCCGCAAAGAACATTTTCCTTTCCCTTTAGTGTAGAGTGATAGCTTTCTGTGTATATTGTTAAATAAACGTTAAATTGAGTTTTAGATAATTTATGTTTGGCTCTATGAGAAAGTTTCTTGCAACTATTTGCACATATCTCCACAGAGACTTGTTCCTACCGGACACAACCTTTACACTGGCATCAATGATACCTGGAAGTTCAGAATGAAAATGATCTACCAACACATCTATTGGGTCACAACATGCAGGCGAACTGGAAGAATAAATTTGATTAAACGTTTCGGCTGTGTTGTCTGTGAAAGAATGCTTTCTAATAGTAGCTGTTTTGCCAAGTGAGTACACTAAAACAGATTGTACTTTAAAACATAACATAGAAATGATCAGGCAGAGCAACATCAGACCTTGGAAGTATTCACACCCTTACTGATAATTGAATCCAGAATGTGTCCTTGATTGTGGGTTGGCTGTGTAACATGTTGAAAAAAACTACCTGTCAGTCATGATGAGAAGTTAGATGGCCATGCAAAGTCAAAAGACATTCAAGAATTTTTAATAATGTATGAAAAAAGATTTAAGTTAATTTCCGTATGTTTTTGACCTGTTATATAAAATATGAAAAGAGTGGACAAAGGAAAAAGTTATCAAAAAGGTCAAATTTGAGCATCAAATAATTGTAGCCCTTACAATTCACAATGTTCTATTTTATCATGCAACCCTTCAAAACATGAAAACTAGACCAACAAGAAACTCATTTCATTTAATCTCTAATGATATCTAAAATACTGAACACAACTGATACCATAACCTCAAAGTTATATGGTGGAATAGAATGAAATATAAATGAAAAGCTGTAAAAGCGTTCATACACAGAGACACACACTAGTTTTGGCCCACTTCTACAGCAATCATTTATTAAATGCATGTTATGTCCAGCATAAGCTTTTAATATAAGCAGTGAAGCCGCTCTCTGTGGTTAAAGCGTGTAAAAGCTGCTTAAAGCATTCAGCTCACATTGAGCTCTTTTAAAAATATTAATAGAACTCATTGAGT
Source organism: Xiphophorus maculatus (assembly GCF_002775205.1). Taxonomy (NCBI): domain Eukaryota; kingdom Metazoa; phylum Chordata; class Actinopteri; order Cyprinodontiformes; family Poeciliidae; genus Xiphophorus; species Xiphophorus maculatus. The sequence continues at coordinate 31,470,821 of NC_036447.1, read as the reverse complement.
ACCATTTGCAGACCTGAGGTCAGCCCCTCCTATAAAGCAACAAATCAAATGAGCCAGCAAAATGCCTAGGAGAGACTACACACATTGTTGGAACAGAACTGATGGTTTTACTTTGTGTGTAAAGAAATACTTGAATAAAATACAGCCAAAAAGCTTTTTGTAATATAGAAGCAGATTCCTTCATGTTCCTATAGGAACGTTGGTGTACAGCTCAGCTCACACGATCTTCAAATTCTTCATAGCAGACTCCAGGCTCTGGAAAGATATCATTGAGGATGCAAATGTGTCTGATAATCAGAAATAAAATCTGACAATATGGCTGAGGCTTGAATGTGTGTTACCTTCACATCCCAGATGCCCATTCCTCCATCCATGCCAGTGGTACAGAATTTGGTGCACTGGTTTCTTCCTCCCTCCAGCACTGACATTTGGCTGAAATGGAGGTTTAGAAAAATCAAAGACTGTACACTAAAACATGATGTGATCACAACCTGCAGTTTGAATCAAAGAGTTTTTAAACAGAAAATTTAGGAGATTTACAGATAATTGCACTGGAGCCTCATTAGAGCCAATCACTCTGTGAATAAGACATTGAGAATGAGAAGAAGGAGGGTGCAAAATGTTATTTAATTAGGAACTCTGTGTTTTACTTTATGCACAATTGTTTCTTGTTTCCCTATCACAGGTGTCCCTTGCTTATTAAGCCCCCTCCAGGTTTTCCCTCCTCAGAATCTGAACACTTGTGTCTTCTGACCTGATGCTGTTCTTGTGGAGCGTGTTCAGGTCCTTGTCAGTGCTCTGAGTCTCAGAGGCTCGACGGTCCAGGTTCTTAAAGCGTTCCCTGGCACTGATGTCCTTCGAAGCTGCCTGCTTGGGAACATCCAACTTGCCACCAAATGTCAAGCTGGCATTTGCACCATCATATACATACAGCATCGGGTAACAGTCATGACCCTGAAGAAACAAAAGAATGCAAGTTTTGCAACATTCTAAGAGGGACTTTGGTTGTTCAAACAACTTCAAATATTTTGAAGCTGGTGGTTGTAACATGACAAAGTGCGGAAAAGTTCAAGACATATGAATACTTTTTTGAATTGCTGTAACCCAATTTAAATTGAGATAATGAACTGTGCTTAAAACAAGTGCCAGGTGTGTGTTGTGTTGAATACTCACAGCAGCAACTAAGCTGTTCTCAGTGATGAAGGTAACACACAGGAGAGGAAGAGTTTCCGAGCTCAGGCTGCTCACCCTATGAAAGTCAGGACAAAAAGTTAAAAGCCTAACACTGAAACAAGTGCTAGCTCCCCAGGTATACCGTCCCTCCATCTCTTACGTGCCCGTCTTTCCTCCCTCAGCTACTGACACTGTGGAATCGTGGGACGTCCAGGCCAAACGGTTGCCAGAATGAGAAAAGCACACGCTGTGCACCCAGCCGCCACCTCCACTCGATGACGGAGCAGCACCTCCGGTACCTCCAGACTCGAACAGCACCTCCCCAAATGGCATCTTGCTGCCCCAAGGAGTGGGGCCAGGCTTCTCCTCCACCTCCTTTATGTAGGCTGAGAACACCCTGCAGAAGACAAGTTGCATTGCTCCCATCAACTCCTACAGTGCTCTCCACATTTCATGGCATCCCTGGTGGAAGGTGTGTAAAGGCCTTACAAAACATTATTTACTATTACAGTACCATAAACTTCAAATTAATTGTTGATTTTTTCTCATTCTAAAAGACTCAACCATTAATTTGAATATTTTTTGTAGCTCCCTTGTGTGTCTATGACATGTTATGTGCTTGTGTTGTGCTCAGACAGTCATCATGTGAACACGAAGAGCAGCTGAAACACTAGTCATTAAATTAGTGACTAGGAGAGGCTCAGCTTCCTGAACATCATTGGTGAAATATGTGGGACGAAGTCACAGTAATGCAGATAATATAATTTTACTGAGATGCAGCATATTTTAGTGCACTTCACTACTAACGAATAAAAAACTTTTATATGGATCTTATTTTATTATATATATATACTGTATATATACTGTACATATCTAAGGTTTGGGTCTGAGAACCTGAGCATGAATAAACTTAAGCAATTCTGATTGAGACATCCCTGTTAGCTTTATTTAAATATAGTTTAGCTCGTTTTACATTTTGCTTGTAGAATAATGAGAAAAGCCAGCAATACCTGCATTTGAAATCACAGGATCCAGCAGCCAGGAGCACGTTATTAGGATGCCAGTCCAGACTCAGAATAGTAGAACGGATCGGCTTCTTGATGTGCTTGCACACCCACCTAATGTAGAAACACTTAGTCCTATGTTATGCTGACTTGTATTTTTCAAATGAATAGAAATTAATTCCATGCAACCTCACCAGTCATTTTCCTGCTCAAAGTAGCAGATTGAAATGAGCCTCGAACTGCTGCCAACGGCAAACTTGTTCTCCTTTGGTGACCACTTCACACAGCGAGCAGCCCGGTTGATCCTCAAGATGACCAAGGTGGGCTTCCATGATCCCTCCTTCAGGGTCCACACGTAAGCGTTACGATCAGCACCACAAGTGACAATGCGGTTACTGTCTGGAGCCCAGTCAATACCTTGAGGGAAAAGAAACTATTCACATTCTGCACTTATGACAAGGTGTGCAGTTCTAATCAGAAGTTAATCAGCACAAATATATTTATTTTTACTGACCACACAACAGCACACACTCAAATATATACATACTCTCCACCAACAATTTGTTAGTGTTATTTTTAGTCACATATTCAATGTCAATATGTTAAAGGCATCTTTAAAAGATGATGATGATGAGTAGAGGTGTATGTGAAAGATTTAGTTTAGTACATGAGGAACACAGATGGTCTCACCTGTTACCTGTCCATTGTGCTCCTTCAGCTCGTGGATTTTGGTCCACTTGGTTCCATCTTTCTTGTAAATGTGAACTTCATGGTTATTGGGGCACAGGGCAATCTCTAGAACACAAAACAAAGCATTTAAATGAACTATGACAACATATACTAACTGGCCATTTTATTAGGTATACCTGTTTACTTGTGTTCTAACACAACTAGATAACTGGTTAATTATGTGTCTGCAATTCATGGCAGTTTGGCATCTGGATGTGGTGAAAACGACTTACTGAAGTTTAAACTAAGCATCAAAATTGGGAAGAAATATGGTTCAAGTGACTTTGAAAGTGGCATGGTTGTTGTTAGATGGTCTTGTCTGAGTACTTCAAAATCTGCTAATAGACTGTTGGTTGGTTGTATTTACAAACAGCTATCTCCCAGACAACAGAAAATACTTTTAAAAATCCACTGAGCAGCATTTGTTAGGATAAAAATGTCTGGTTAGTGTCAAAGGTCAGAAGAAAAGTGAACAGACTGGTTCAGAATGAACAGCATCTTAAATAATCTCTTATTAATATTAAGGTATGGCAAATACTGTAACTCAGGGGTCCCCAAACTTTCTCCTGTGAGGGTCACATAACTTGTCCCTTCTCTGATGGGGGGCCGGGGTCAGTTTGTAACAGAAAAAGTGTGACGATTGTAAGAGTGCTAAACATAAAAATGTATTGTTTTTCAGAAAGCACAATCAAATAACCTTTTCTGGATTCTTCAGAGAACAAAAGTCAGGAAATAACACTATTTATGAAATAAATAATAACCAAATAACACTGGGTTCTCCACATAAAAAAAAGGGTTAGGGTCAATTATATGCATGTATAAAATAGTTACTAACTAGTAGTTAATAATAAATAAAGTTCATTACTAAGGAACATTTATTTTATTGCAAAAGTCCAACTTATCAAATAAAAATGCACATATATGAAAATACTCTGGTATTGTTCAGGGGGCCGGACCAAATGTGGAGGCGGGCCGCATCTGGCCCACGGGCCGTAGTTTGGGGACCACTGCTGTAACTGAACAATAAATCATATCCCTATCATCTTTGCAACATCAATTTGTTCTAATGGTAAAGAACTGCTTTCAGGCTATTTTTTAATAGGCTTCAAAATTGCATCATACGTTTATGGTCTGATTTTAATTATTAATTTGGCTCATTGGATAGGCCTTTCTGCCTCTGTACCCCACACCTGCTATAGATGCACTGATTGATATGCTAATTGAGAATGATAGCAACACTTAAGATCAAGGAAAAAGTAATGAAAAGTGTAACTGTACTTCAAAGCCATCACATCTCAATTCAATGCAGCATCCTGGAGAAGTAGATGAAATGGGAGATTTACATCATAGATGTGCAGCCAACAAATGTGTAGCAACTGTGTATGTTATTATGGGAATATCTCGTATCTACCTTCTCCTAGCAGGAGTACCCCTAGGCTCGGTACTGGGACCTCTTCTCTTTCCAATATACACCAACTCACTGGGTCAGTTTATCCGATCACATGGCTGCTCATAACACCGCTATACTGACAATACTCAGCTTTATTAATCATTTTCACCTGATGACCACATGGCCTCAGGACTGTCTCCCTGGCATAACGACATGAATGAAAGCCCATCATCTTCAACTAAAACTCTCTAAAACTACATGCTTGTGTTCCCAGGCAAGCACACCACATACCAAAATACCAGCATCAAAAATGAATCCCTATCACTTGCTCAATCAAAGGTGCCAAGAAACCAGTCGTCCTGATCAGTGACCAGCTTGGTCTTTAAAGATCATGTTACCTCCACTGATCAGTTATGCTGTTTCACAGTGTTAAACCTAAGAGAAGTCTATCTGTATCTAATATAACATGTCAGGTAACTTGTGTCATTCCATGATGGTGAAATGACCTGCTGAGCGCTACTACAACAGCTACCTTGTTTGTCTTCAAGGAACCGTTGATGACCCAGAGATTGTCTCCTATTCCAGTATCTACCCTGTAAGTCCCTACGATCTTTACTGCATTTTTTCCTCTTTCTGCATTCCTCCCTGTGTTTTCACTATTTTTACACAGTCACCTCTGACGGAACCTGGACTCGTCCTTCTAGTAGCTTATTGTTAGCTTTGATATTAACTGCACTGCTATGCAAATATTCATTTGTAAGTTTCTTTGGATAAAAGTGTTAGCCAAGAAGCATAAACATAAAGATAGAGAGGATGTGCAGTGGAATAATAAGTGAGCAGCAGATTGAATGCCTACAACAGAAAAACTACCGGAACACAATGTGTCTCTTCCTGGGGGCAGCCCACACGGCAGCTTGTGAGAACACAATGTCTTTTCCTTTAAACTGTGGCAAAACCCACATGTTTTAGTCTGCAGATGAGTCAGAAGTGTTTGTCTCAGAAGGGGAGTATGAGTGCTTTGTGTGCATTTTTCTTCTCCAGATGAACCAGTCCCAGGGTTAATTTTTGCAAGGTATGTGTAAAACTAAATATACACAAGTATGACTCGATCACGAATGTCTGTTACATCCGCTTTGCTCAGAAAGCAAAGCACTGGTCAAAATAGCCAAATAAGGCTTTGGTTTCCTCTAGCTAACGGTGCACAAAAGCCTCTCAGAAGTTCTCTGGCACCACCCTCACTGCTACAGGAAACAGGAAATACCTTCTCCCACCTGGGAGCCAATCACAGGCCTTGGCTGATAGCACCAAGAGACTTTAGTCAGAGGAAGATGTACCGTTGGGTTTAACCAGTTGAACGATAAGACAGTTTAAGGAGTTTTTAAAGCAGTCTTACGGGTCCGATCTTTGTTCCACGCATGGCAGCTAATTGGTTCCAGAAGGAAGCTATGGTACGCCATGGCCAATCAGATGCCAGAATCAGATCAGGAAGTGGGGAGAGGAACCTTGCGAACTGAAAGATTAACAGAAAAAGAGAAGTGACAATATACTCGCCTAAAAGAGGAAGCAAAGTAGTGGGAGAAAAATGTTTAAATGTCAATAATTAACAGGGATATTTGTAGTTTCCTGCGACAGACTGGCGACCTGTCCAGGGTGACCCCACCTCTCACACGAAACGTTAGCTGGAGATAGACACCAGCACCCCTCCCGACCCCGCTAGGGACAAGGGAGTTAGAAAATGGATGGATGGATGGATTTGTAGTCTCACACCGTGTGATGATCCAAAATGTAAAATAAATAAAACTAATCCAGCTTTTTATCATGGTATTGGAAACTTAGCTTGATAACCTGTTTTAATGGAATTCAGACTTTCAGAGAAATGTAAAGAACTGTACAGGTCAAGGGTATCATACATCCCTAAAGCAGATCACTTTGAGTAGAAAAGCACTAAAATAGCAATAAGACTATTCAAAATTCAACCATTTCTTTAAAAGCAACAGCAAAAAGATAATGTTACATAATATAATTTCTCTGAGTACACTTATTTTTCCTTAATCTGTGCTGTCCTTTCAAAATTTGCATGTGAGTGTGTGAGCATGATATATGAACTGGGTTAAAAAAAAAGAAAATCACGGCTTACTTACCTAGAGGGAAGGACGGTGATGAATAGAGTTGCAGAGATGGGAGACAGAGGGTGAAAAAGGCAGAGGGTGCTCGGCTCGCGGACTCTGGCCAGTCAACGCGAACGCCAACGACAGAGTGAGCTCAGGAAGAGCAGAGCAGAAGCTGAAGAGAGGGGTGGAGAAGTTCAAAGGGGGAAGTGGAGGAGGGTGCAGTCAAACTCAGACATGCAGGAAGTTTGTAATTTAGGGTTCTGGGTTCAGCGATAGGAAGAAGAGAGCAGGTTTAATGGGAGTAAACTTCTTTTCCTTTGAAAGAATGAAGTTGAAACAGCTAGTGTGAAAGCCAAAAGTAAAAAGTAAAGGCAGGAGCATGAAAACAGTTTAATTTTACACAAAATGGAGGAGGTGCAGAATGAAATGAGAGGCAAAACAGCATGAAGAAAAGGGGAGGGGCGTGTGGGCACTCTACATAAAGAAAGAATTTGAAAAGGAGGAGGACTTCAATATAGAAGAAAAGAAGAAAGCATGGGGTCATTCCAACAAATAGACGGAAACAGCACACTTTGATCACCATTTTAAATTTATGCAGATACCCAAGAACTTTCTCTTTCCCACCTGAATGAAGCTGTTTATGTTGTTGTTTTATTATTTAAAAATAAAAATACAAATAGAAATGTGAGAGATAACATATCTATTAAGGCACATTTTCCCCCTGTTTCAGCTACATTTCATATTGATTCTAGAGTTAAAATGATCAAATATATAAAAATGTATATATGTTTATATATAAATATTCATCACTTGGACACAATTATTTGTCAATGACAAAAAATATCAACAATGAAATTAATTGAAACTGACGAATAATATTAAATAAAACTTTATGGAAATGCTTTTAAAATGTAGTTCAACAGAATCATTTTAAAGAACCAACAAATGAAACAATTCTCCACGACCAATACTTCCTCAAAGAGTGCTGAGAATAAAGGGACTAAGTTCTTTTACAAATTTCTTATAAAGCTCACTTGACAGCCCATCACTACCAGGCGATTTGTTGTTTTTAAGACTTAAAATAGCCTCTTCTACTTCCTGTAGAGTGAGGTTAGCATCACACATTTTGTTATCAGCCTCAGATGAAACTTTACAATGTTTAATCAGTAAAGAAGCTTTTTCATCTGAGTATTTAGAGGAATAGAGATTGTTGTAAAAATTGGAACAAAATGAACCGAGGGTTTATACAATCTTGTCATTAACTTTAAGTGTGTCTAAAGCATTATGAAGTTTAGATTTTTCTAAACCAAAAGTAGGAAGAACACTGCTCCCCTTCCTCCAACCATCTCTCTCTAAACCTGACAAACGCGCCTCGAGCTTCTGTTTATATATTTCATCAAGTTTAGTTTGACATTCACTAAGGAGAGATAGGTCATCATCATTAAGGTTATCATGGCTAATCCTGGATAAAGAAGCTATCTGAGAGCAAAGACTTTATTCCTCTTGCCTTCTCTTCTTTGGAAGGTTACTACTGAAGGATCTCATAATTTTTTCTGTCATATTTTAACAGTTCGAGAGTGAAAGGCTTAAAGTGATTATTTTATGGTCAGAGAAAGGAGCAGGGTGCGTATCAATATTAACACCAGCAGAATCGACTTGCTTTGATACCAGCCAGAATACTGGACTTTTTAGAAAGGTCTTTGGTACGCCATGTAAATAATTTATGTGTAGGAAATGTTTCCCTAAAAATGTCTAAGACATCAAATTTATCCATAAAATCTTTCAGGTAGCCATTGGATGAGGTAGAGTGGTTAGGAGGGTATCTATCTATATTATTATCATAAACCACGTAGAAATCACCAACGAAAATTAGAAGGGCTTCAGGAAATTTTGATAACCAAGATGAGACTTTTTCAACCCATAACTCAAAAAGCTCTCATTGTTTGAATGAGAGTTGTAGCCATATATGTTGGTTATTATTATAATAGTCTGTGAGAAAGCAAGAACCATAACAATGAGATGCCCCTTGGGGTCCCTGTAGTAACTCATTACTTCCCCTGGAAATGTATCTTTTAGAATCAAAACCCCAGCAGTTTTCTCTGAGACATGTGCTGCCCATATTTCCTGTCCCCACTGACTTTTCCAGAATGTCATGTCATCTATAGTGCTGTGAGACTCCTGAATAAAACAAAAATCACATTTAAATGTTTTAATAAATAAAAAGACTGCTTTGCACTTCAGATTGTTTATTAACCTGATGGCATTGAACGAAAAAAACGAGAGAGACATGAACAAAAGAACAAATCCTCAACAGAGAACAATAAAGAACAATATTAGTGGGATAGCAAATTACGCTATCAAAAAACGAGTTAGAGCTCAAGCTCCGCAAACAGAAGATATTGATAATGAATGAGCCATTTTACTATTGGCTTTATTCTAGCAACATATTCCTGTTAATGACAGAAAACTTATTATAACAGAACAACAAACTGTAAACCCAACAGGATCGGGATGAACTTAAAACCAGCAGGTGGAGCATCATGTGGAGGAGGGAGGGAAGATCTCACTGTGGTTGATGAAGGCTCGTCCAGCGGTGAAACAGGCCGTTTTGCTCTCCGCCCGCTCCTCCTGTACTGACGGCCAAAGGAGGCGTCGTTTCTCCCGGTCCTCTGCGAAGCGCATGTTGTTGTCTGTTTCACCTCCATTTGATAGAAACAAATGAATTTACCAGCAAGTCTTTAACTGTGTTTATTCCTCTCATAATCAAAAATAAATCCTGAAAGTTTGAAAATATTTGCTATTATTTGCCAAAGTTAAGAGGGGGGAAACCAAATTAACCACCTGAAATAATCTGTTCCCCCTCCAAAGAGCGTTGAACAGGGGAACAGATTATTTCAGAAAGGAAATAACAGGATTTGTTGTTCAGACAGGAATAAACACAGTTAAAGATGTGAAAAAATAATTAGCTCCCATGTCATAGAGGAAGAACAGATTATTTCAGGCAACTAAAATGTTCCCCCCTCATAACTTTGGGAAATAAAGAACTGTTTCCAAATTCTCAAAGATTGTTATGTGTGATAGCATAGTATGCTAGAAATGTCCTTAATCCAGTATTCTGTCATATTTTACATTAGAACAGGATTTCCCAGAAAGCCCACACTCTTAACTTTTCAAAAAGTGACTTACTTTTATTTGTCTTACTTTTATTTGTCAGGCTTAAGTGACAAAAGTTGAAAAAAGACCGATTTTCTCGGCAATTAAAAAACAACACAAAACAGTGTAATAAGTATACGGAGCCCTCTAGTGGACATGGGGGAATATTTTCTTTTGCGTTACCTCGCAATACTTTTGTTACTTTGCAATATGCTTACTGCAACATGTGCTGGTCTACTACACAGTCACAAAAGTCAATTTAAAATTTGAAATCTATACACATTTAAAGAGTCTCTGGTGCAAAAAACTGATTGAGAATCGATTTATTCACTGCATGTCTATTTGTGTAAGATTGCGACGGAACTGCACATGAAAACATCCCACAATCAAAACTGTCAGATAACTTATTACCCCGCGATAATAACTCAGAAATAGTCCAAATAGTTTGGATGTATTTTTTTCTTTTTCCCTTCTTACAGAAAGTTTCTGTTTATAACATATGTAGTGCATTTCTATCCTAAAGAAAAAGCTATAAAATGTCAGATATTTCACGAGATATTAAGGTACACGGAAAAACCTTACGAAAACCTTAATAGCAGAAAGTACAATGGCCACCGCACGAAAGGCTTACAGTATTCAACTACGCCGGATGAATTGATTAGTACATTATGAAGAGAACGCAAAAGTATTGCGAGGTAACGCAAAAGAAAAATAAATCGCCATGTCCCCTAGAGGGCTCCGTAGAAATCAGATCAAAAAATGTTTTACTAGGTGAACTCAGTTACTTCAAAAATACTCAAAATAATTATGACTGTACCTTTGATGCAAAAATGAACATATTTTCTTTCCAGATATGTTATGAAATAAAACATATAAAAAGTTTTAAAAAATTGTTTTAGAACATCTGGTTTCAAGTCGTTACACTGTGCCCAGCACAGGGGGCGCTCATTCCCTGTTCTCTGCCAAGAAGCATCACTTGTTTTAACTGACGCGAGTGTTTTGAGAGTTTATTGTGCCCAAATATTCTACATACTTTCAAGTAAAGTGAGAATACACAAAAAGTACCTGCTGTCAGAAAATGTACACAAATAACGAGTGCAGTCACTTAGTTGTGTAGTGTAAATGTACTTCATCTTTATTTCATGTCAACCTCATGAGTTACATAGAAATCCTCCATTGACGGTTTTAGTGTGGTAGTTCAGAGCGTAGTGCTGGCCAGGCCTGACACTGCAGCTTCAACAGCTGCTCCCCTCAATCCTCCAACATCAGATCTTGTACAGGTTTTGATCAGACAACCATCAACATTTGCTCAGCATTTTAATAACCCCTGGTCTGAAGTCTAAATTGTTTCACCTTCTGCTCAGTGAGGACAAACACCTGTACAGGAGATCATGTTCAGATTGGAGTGAGATAAAATACAGTCTGAGTGTTTTGGATAAAACATACCTTTTAGCGTTCATCTTTTGGTACTGGAGGTTAGAGAACATAAAAACACACATTTCACATCACGTTTAGTACGTGTCAGAGGACCTTCCCACTTTTACACCTGGTTAACCTTTATTTAAAAGCAAAGAAAAAGAAAAAAATATCAGTGATCTCACACCACAGCTCAGTGTGTGTAGTGCGTGTGTGTTTGTGAGTATGTGAAGGACACGCCCAACAAGAGTGTTTAATGGTCTGATCAGTGCTTCAGCAAACACTCAATAGGGTGGTCAGTTATGTACTTTGCTGGCTGCGCCACACGGGTGGGGGAGGGGGAAAGGGACAGGGAAGAGGGTTGATGACTGGGGGAGAGGGGACAATAGGGGTGAAGCTGCAGCGACTTCATTCATTCAAAACATTTCTTCACATGATGCGGAGACCCTGGATAGAAGCTTCTAGGCTCTGAGGAGGAAAAACATAGGAGGTGGTGAGCGCTGCATCATGAGAGGACCCACACTCAATACAGGAACGATTTTACCTTGAAGTCCCAAATTGTCATTGCTCCATCAATGCCCGTGGTGCAGAACTTGCGACAGTCCCTTTTGTCTCCCTCATAGATAGACACTTGGCTATACAAGAACAAAGATGTGAAGACATGTTAAATGAGAAGAATGCTAAAGAAATGCTGTAAAAAGTTCAGACCACTGAAACAGAATTGGGTTCTGTGGAGCTGTCATTACACCAGAGTTGTGGAGCCCCAGCGGCGGTGGCCTACCTACTGACATGAGCGTGGCAGCCTGTTTCAGCAGTTCTCACCATTAAATAAATCCTTATAGCATTGTCATTCTCAATAAATGCTCACTTCTGACTTTATCTTCTATTCTAAATAAATGTGGAAAAGTAAAAAAAAAAAAACAAAACAAAAAAAACTTCTAGTTGTTTCCAATTTTACAATCACTGTACTAATCACTGCTATCAGGCTAAAACTGTCTCCTAAAACTGCATTTTTCCAGAAATGGAAGGGAAAAAAGGCTTTATTGTAGATTTATATTTATATCATTTGGTCAGTCACATGATGTTTTTAATACTTTCAAATGAATATTTCTCAATGAATGTACATAGATCTGATTTTCGCAACATACAAAAAGGAAAAGAATGAAGAAATTAGGTTTCTGCAGGAGACTGACAAATAGCAAAATCTGTTTAAAAATTAAAATCTACATATTTGCATACATTCATCATTCACCTTCACTTATTTGCTAATTTTTTGACATCTGACAAAAAACTAATATTGTTTTCTTACCAAAACCGTACATTGTGCTGAATTTGTGAAATTTTTCTGCATCTTTTGTGTCTCTTGCCTCAGGTCTCTCCTGTTTGACCCCAGTTCATTGAAAGTAAATATGAAAGTGCTGGTTTTGACTGCAAACTTAGTATGTTGTGTGTTTGGTTCCAGACGTACGTGATGCTGTTCTGGTGCAGTGTGTCCAGGGTAGTGTTGCGGTCCTCGGTGGTGGCCCTCTTGTCCATGTTCCTGAAGCGTTCCATGGCAGACATGTTCCTCTGGATGCTCTGCTTGGGGAGGTCAAGCTTCGACACAAACGCCAGTGCTCCGCTGTCATCACAGCGGAAGAGCATGGGGCAACAGTCGTGCCCCTGAAGACACACACAACACATTTTAATATTATGGTTCATGTCTGGATGGTTAAAGTGTGAATGTTTGTTTTAAACTCACCGCAGCTACTAGACAGTTCTCGGAAACAAAAATGACGCTGAGTAGAGGCAGGAACTCTGTCTTCTGCTGTGAGGGACTAAACACATACAAATTTGCTTACATTAATTTTATTTTATCAAAAACAATGACGTGCTGCCCTAAAAAGGAGACATCTCCGACCTCATAACTGAAACATGCATTTTTATACCTAACTCAATATTTTACCCTGACCCGCGTTAGCGTAGATACATCCTCATGATTTATTAGCAATGAACACATTTTTCTCAAGACTGCAATACCTGGAATAATGATGGCTGATATATCAAATATACTTGTAGTAAACTAATGCAGGTTTCTCACATGTAATCTTTTTACTCTTACTCTATTCTGCCTAAAGATTTTCTGCAAATCATATCACTCCCACCACCATCATTGGAAAGACTGCGAAACGTGCAGAAGGCTGATACCAGGTGAGAGCGTGGCAACAGTAAAACAAAAAAACACTGATGTCAACAGACTGATGAGAGTATTGAAGGGTTCACAAAAGGTAAATCAATCAACAAAGAACTTGCTTGCGAAAGAAAACAGATACAGAACAAGGCCAGATCAGGACTTAAAGACAAAGTAACTTTTTCCACCTAATCCTGGATTGCTCTTGTTGCAATCAAAACTGCTTAAGATGTGCAAAAGCTAAGGTCTCACAGTAACATTTCAAGATAAGACATGTTTGATATGGTTTTAAAAACTGCAGATCAGAGCTCAGTTGAGAGACTCATGGAGACGTCAACGCGCCTTCCACAGCATGCTACAACAAGCAAGCAGAGTCGGTTTTTATCTACATACAAATTTACTTCACAATGAACTATGTTACATGTAATACAGTTGTCCAAAAGCACATAACTTGGCTTCTGTGTTCTTATCTCATAACAGGGACGTGGGGCCTCTTGTATAAAGTGTCCGAACGCACAAAAAATGTGTGGAACCATATTTTACGTGCAAGTCGGCATGTATAAAAATTAACGTGGCGTTAATTGACCTGCCGTGAAAATGTGTGGCAGCCATGCAAACTTTTTCTGTGGACAATAATAAACTACAAAGTGTCAAAACTCACCTAAATACAATGAAATCTGACGATATTCAGTGTTATTTAGACCAAGAGGCATCAAACCCAATGATTTTTCATGATTTTAATATTTTATTGTTTAATTGTAAAGTATAAAACTGAACAACATTTATCCTCAGACAATAAGCTAACACGCACACAAAATAAAGACAATAAAATAAAAAGATGTGTAAACCTCACTCAAATGTAAATAGTACATTTCCTCAGGTTTTGCCTCGTAAATATATAATTGTTCTGTGCGCTGAAGCGCATAAAACGCATCTGTGGAGTAATTTCATTTTCACTAAAAAAAGAAAGCAAGGTTGGATCAGCAGATTAACTCCCAACAGGTTTGATTATTTTTAAGGTGATTAAGGTGTGTATAATCACATGTATATAAGTAGCTGTGCAAAGGTGAGCTGTGTAATTGAAGAGCACTTTGGCTCTGATGGGGAACATGACCAGTGGACGAATTCAGAGGGAGCCTGTGTTCAGAGATCATATTGATCTGCTGGGAAATGTTGATGATGTTTATTAGCATTTAGATTAACCCAGACTGATCATCCTGGAGCTCCGAGCAAAACTTAAAGAAAGAGCCGTGGGTTACTGGTGCAACTGCAGTCATCCTTCAGCCGAGCCACGCCCACTTTGTGAATGTGCCTTTATGGATAGAAAGCATCTGTATTCTGTAAATGTTCAACTTATGCACGATTTCTCTAGCTAGATTAAATGTCCACATTCCCACTCAAACACTCAATAGGGTGGTCAGTTATGTACTTTGCTGGCTGCGTCACACAGGTGGGGGAGGGGGAAAGGGACAGGGAAGAGGGTTCATGACCCTCTTCCCTGTCCCTGTCCAGGGAAGAGGGTTCATGACTGGGGGAGACTCCGACAAGCTGTGTGTTTCTAAATCCCGGCTGAACGCTCTGTTATTCAAACAGGAATTTGCACGTTTTTAATTTGGACTTTAAATTAAAATGTATTATTTAAATTTTTTGTGACGTGACCTTATGTGCCCTGAAAGCACCTTTTAAATGAAATACATAATTATTATTATTATAAATACTTATACTGCTACAAACAAGGACATTGTCATGGTATTACTTCACGTGGTGGCAGACTTCCGGGTATATTTATGGGGGGCAATAGGACGGACCAGCAGCTGCGCTCTATTTCCCGCAAATTAGGATGTATAAAGGAGAGATGCGCAGGTATGTGCGTGCGCACGGCTTTATACATCCAATTTTTTTTTTGTGTGCCGCACTTTTCTAAATTTGTCCGTACGCCAAGTTTTAGTGTGAAAACTGCAAACTCTTTTATACATGAGGCCCCAGATGTTTCAATGTGCAACAAGCAAGTGTGCTCTTGTTGATCATTGCAAAATATGAAATTAAACCCTACCTCTGTCAGAAACATGTGACTTTAACATTGCATTAAAAAAAACATCATATAATTGTTAGAAATGAAACAGTACATAAAAATGTACAGCTACAGCAAAGTAGTCCCATTTCCTCTTTAAAGACTTATATAGACCTGTGAAAATATTTTATTCCAAATTTTGACTGCACAGAAATAAGGATCCGATTACGAGTTAAAAAAAACAAACAAAACAGAGCCAAGTAATTCTCTCTGTTTTTAACTTTTAGAAATAGTTTTGAGAGAGACATAGCTACACACACTTATACTTTTATTTACTCATGGGGCTTAATGAACAAATGGGATTATTAAAAAAAATATTTAGCCTACTGATAGTATACATTCAGATTTCTGAAGATGTATGTTAATTTATTTTACATTTCAAAACTACTTTTTTAAATTATTAAGATATTTAGGGAGTTTTAGAGAAACTCTCATTTCATGGCATTGTGAAATTCTTTAGGTACAGAAACCAACAAACCTGGCAGTCTTAGAGCTGTCTACCACAGTGACAGTGCTGTCATGGCTGACCCAGGCCAGACGGTTCCCAGAGGCAGAGAAAGAGACAGAGTGGACCCATCCTCCTCCACCTGCAGGAAACGAATGCATAAAAACCTGCTGATGTGTTTTTAGTTCAACAAACAACTGAATTAGCCTGAAGTAGGACATAAATACTGACCTGCTCCTCCAAACTCTGCTAGCACGGCCCCAAATGGCATTTTGCTGCCCCAGGGTGTGGGGCCCGGCTTTTCTTCTACCTCCTTAATGTAGGCTGAGAAGACCCTGAGGCCCGAGAAAGAGCACAGAAAAGACAGTTGAGAGGAAAAAACATTTAAAAAAAGCAAAAAAGGCTGGACAATTTTTACTTACTATAGCTTTATTTCTGAATATACATTTTTTTTTACACAAATTGTACCTGCATTTGAAGTCACATGAGCCAGCAGCCAGGAGGATATTGTTGGGATGCCAATCTAGACTGAGGATGGTGGAGCGAATTGGCTTCTTTATGTGTTTGCTCACCCACCTGAGAGGAAGACAGTATTTACAGCAGGATTGGTAGCAGTGTGCAACAGAACCTAAGTAAATGTTGGTTCATTACTGTTATTGCTCACGAAATGTCACATTACACAGTTACATTGTTGCTCACAGGGATCCTAAACCTTTTCATTTTAAAATTCAATACTTTTCCCAACTCCATTATTTTTGCCATTTTAAAAATACTCTTAAAATTTATATGCAAATATTTTACATCAAGTTCTAGAAGTCATAAAACAATAAATGATAGCCAATAATTTGCCAGTGTGATGGATATTTCATGGAGTTATTCTGACCAAGTTGGAACAGTTGTCTAAAAATCTCAACAACTCAAAATATGGTCTGGCTTATTATAAACTAAAATAAATAAATACATATATTTTTTAAGTCTAGTCAACTGGTGACACCTTTATTCTTAAATACAAAGTGATAAAAATTTTAATTAAGTGAATGTGACCTGGTTTAAGAATCCCAAATTCATCATAAAATATTGATCCAACAGAATCTGAAGGCTTAATTTTGAACTTTTTTAATTTTTTGCCTAAGTAAACATTACAGCGTGTTTTCTGTTTTGTTTTTTTAACTAGAGCAGTCAGTGAAAATGGACATAATCTCCAGTTGTCATGCAGCAAATTAATGACAATGGAAATAAGTTCAATATTATGGTAATCATTTTAAAAGTTCGCTTTTGAAAAGAGGTAAAGAAGAAAGCATTTTCTAGAAACATACATGTTTATATGCTCCTTTTTAAAAAAAAAATCCAGACATGAAAATAACAATCAAATTCCATATTTTCTAGATTGCATAAACATGGTAGGCAAATTTATCCATATATTAAAAAAAACATATTTGGAGAATGTGAAAGGTGCTGCACTGCTACTTCAATCTCACCAGTCATTCTCAGACTCAAAGTAGCAGACAGAGATGAGTCGAGCTCCACTGCCGACTGCAAACTTGTTCTCCAGCGGAGACCACTTGACGAAGGTGGCCGCCCGGTTGATCCTGAGGATGACCAGCGTGGGTTTCCAAACTCCTTCCTTCTGAGACCACACATAGGCATTTCGGTCTGCTCCACACGTCACTATACGGTCACTTTTGGGAGCCCAATCAATACCTAAGGAATAACCAATCAATGACAAATGTAAAACAAAAAAACTTTCAAACTGCTGGTTTTGGAAAAGGATAATATGTAAATTAAAAAAAGGTTGATAATTTATTTAAGAATACATTATGACTGTAAATATAACCAAAGCCATGTGCACTCAGTATGTAGAATGCATAGTACATTTTGTTAATTTGCATCTTCCAGAATGCATCTATGACTATTAAGGATGAATTTGAGAAATTGTCTAAAAATCAACAAATTATATCAATCTACCGTATTTTCCACACTATAAGGGCACACTATTAAAAACCTTCAATTTTCTCAAAAGCTGACAGTGCGCCTTATAATCCGGTGCGCCTTATATATGGACCAATATTGAGCCACAACAGGTCTCGCAACTACGGTAAGCAGCCGCCGACTTCATTTTTCCTAATTTTGGGAGCTGGGTGATCAGCTAATACTTACATGTGAAGCCAATCTTATCCACTGATCTTACTGACCTCATCAAAGGTCAAAAAATCAGCCACTGTCCTCTTTAGTCTGCTGTGAGAGAGACTGACTAACAGCCCTGCCCACCAGGTCATGTCTGCACATTTGGTGTTAATAATAGTCACCACTGTTACCAACTCTGCAACTTTCTTGCTTCATTATATCCATATATTAAGACAAAAAAAAATTGTATCAGCCAAAATTGGACTTGACAGGTCAGGCTTTTTTAAAGATCGGTGATCAGTGCAATCAGTGGAATCCTAATGCTACTGCTGAACAACACAAAGTCAATTGTAAAGATTAACTCTGGACTGTCAACAAGGTGTTCAATCACCCTCCAAATGTGCTTATGTATAAAATAAGAAATGATAAAAACAACAATTAAAAACATAATAGTTGGTGTGTTATATTAGTTTAGCAGCCAAAGAAAAACTGGTTGCTTTTCTCTTAAATAAAAGCAATTCCTTGATTTTCTAATTTCACATGATCAACAATATCATCTCATATGTATAATCAATGGCAGGAAAAACTTTGATTTAAAATACTTCCAAGAAATAAAAAAATTTTATTAAGAAAATCCACAAGGAAAAAATCTAAAATGCCCTTTTTTAAAATAAAATCCAGACACTGAAAGTAAAATTTTATATCTCCCTTACTGCATTGATGCCCTAAATATATCCAGAAAGGAATCAAATACAAGTCAAAAATCTCTAGCAAACTAAATACAAGTTAAAGAATGTGTAAAAGAACCTACCTGTAATGTGTCCATTGTGTTCCTTCAGTTCATGGGTCTTCAACCACTGGTTGCCACTTTTCTTGTAGATATGAACTTCGTGGTTATTTGGACTGATAGCAATTTCTGAAAACAAAAAAATAGAAAATTAAATAAGAACAAAAAAAACAAACAGGTTACCTTGATGAAAATATAGAAACCCAACCAGTTAGACCAGATTCCATTGACTACTGAAGACTGAAACCAAGCTTGTCCTTGTTTACCTGCAGTTACTCATTCACGCATGAAAGAGCTTTTATGATGTGGAATTTGATACACAACCTAAGACAGGTGTTGGAACTAACCAAGACTTCTTTGTTAGTAGTTGCTATTTTTTAATTCAATTATATTTTCAGCCTTACGTGTCCTGTCGCGATTCCACGCGTGGCAGGTGATGGGTTCCAACAGAAACTGATGAAGTGACATCTTGTCTGGGTGTGGTCCTTAAGTGCAACTCTGCACAGTCACAAAGCAACAACTTAGTTAGCATCCAGCGACAACAATTTCCAAGCGAACAGTTGTCCTGAACATCGCCTTTTGGTAACACTCCTCATATAAAGCTAAAAAGCTGTTAGAAAATTATTACCTGTGGCTTACTTTGATTATATTTACTAGCACGTAGCTTGAATTCATTGGCTAAACATAACTTGGAGCATTGGAAGGACTGAACTTATTAATGGCCTGTTAAAAAACGCAGAGTAACGTTAGCATTCAAAATTTCCCTCATATATATATATATATATATATATATATATATATATATATATATATATATATATATAAGGGTTAAAGGGTAAGTATTGGACCAAATACATCTAAACACCTGAACCCGGTTAGCTAGCCACGGCAGGGTTCGCTGGTTCTGTCCAGCGAAATGCCATTAACGTTACAGGCAGTTTACTATAAGCTTAGCTCAAAATTCCCTTGTTCTATAAAACCTCGCTGGGCAGTCGAGGCTTGTTTCAGTTTGCTCTCTTGTACACGTTTACTGTTAGGCCTACCTTCTATGGGTTTTCAAGCACCGGTGTTTGCTTAAAGAGAGCCGCCTCGCTACAACATTACATCTCGCAAGCGCGGAGGCTAACTTACCTCGTCGGTCCGGTTCTGCCTGAGTGTGCAGTCTCGATAGCCAGTGAGCTAAGTCACATAAGCTAAGGGGTAAAGGAACTAGGTTAAATCAGGAGTGGACTTGAATTCGCGGACTCTGGGCAGTCGACACGAATTCGTCCAGGAATGTTGAGGGAATGTCAAGAAGGTACGACTGGGAGCATCCGGTGGCTAACTCAGCAGCAAAACCCCTGGATACCTGGCTGACAGCTAGCTTAGCATCGTCACGCTAATGGTTACATTCAAAGTGAACAAACCCGTTTACGACAAACGTCTTTACAACACTGAGTACAGCTAACACGAAAGAGCTCCTCTTGTGGCTCGAACGGAAACATGCAAAGCGACATTTGAGGTTACCCTACACCTGAGGGCGATTTTCCTTGTATAGTTTCCCAAGATAGGTAGATATATAGATGGAACCACAGGAATGTGGTTTTAAAGCAGAAAGTCAAAAGTTAGGCCGCACAATATGTCGCAAATTTACAGTCAAAGCAGCATCCGTGCATGAGGTATTGATATCACAAAGAATTCCTTTATCATTATCAACCAGCCTTATGGAATATCATAACAGGCAACAGTTCTACCAACTACGCCCTCATAACACATAAAAAATAATAATCAAATGTGAAAAAAAACATGGACAAACCATTACATTACAATGGCAAAATATAGAGAAGTAATAAAAGCTGCAGTCCAGACTAAAGTTATTTTATGTTCCATTATTAGTAAAGGCAGAGGTAGGTCGAAGGCCCAAAAATTCTACTCAAGTAAGAGTTGTGCTACTTCAACATATTTTTGCTCTAGTAAAAGTAAAAAGTGGCCATCCAAAAATACTCAACTTTGAGTAAAACATATTTGGTAAAAAACGATATTCAAATACTTTTCATTGCATATTTCCTTGACCTCCAAATGGCACCTCCTATCTGCTGAGCAGATAGACCAAGTTTGTGTACAAATAGGAATTTTGTGCACATTAACAAAAGCTACAGTTGTGTGTCAGTGGTCAGGTTTCCACAGAAGCTGACTGTTCCTTAATAGTCAGCTGATGGATCTCTTGGGTATAAGTGATAATAAAGCAGGGTTGGAGGAGGTTTCATCCTAACATGAGGGCAAAATATGTAACGTCCGGACAACCTCAGAAATGTCTTGTCAGAGACATTAGTTGTAACAATGAAAAAGGATCAGTCATGAATTTTAAAGTTTTCTGCCGCCACATCTAGGCAAATAAAAAGCCTGGAATTCATAATTTTCTGCAGATTGATCAACTTTATTTATCGTTAAGACAACAGTTCAGTGACATGGTCTGAGGAGTTGCAACCTCTCTCATTCAGATCCACAGCTGATGCACCGGTTCAAATGTTCAACAAACAGCACCTTACCTCACACACTGTTTCCTTACTGGCAGTTAAACGGTACACACCCCTGCTTTAAACCAATCTGAAGAAATTTCAATTAGTTCCACCTGGTGGGACTTTAGGTCTGACCCTTCTACTAGGCAAAAACATTGAAACACATTGCAGCCTTTTATTCTTTGTAGTGCTTGACCAAGTGTCCATAATGGAGTCTTTCTCAAAAGTGAACAAGTCTCTTCCTACTTCTCCACCTTACTGTGTATCAGGTAAAATGAAAAAAGTAAATCTGTGCTAAAGATTAAATAGAAGTAGTCCCTCGAGGACCGTCTCTGGGCACCGCTGATTTACGATTTAAATCTGTTTCCATGGTACAGATTTCGTCAATAGGTCTGTTTTTAAATCGGCTACATGACTTCACATCAATTCACTTTGAGCTGCATTCAGGCTCAGATGATTGTGGCACAGAGGTAGGAGAGAATCCGAACAAGCCACTGCTGCTGAGCACATAAGATACCAGCGAACATACATCCATTAGTGCAGCCGGTTCTGGTCCTCTAAGGGGAAAACAAACCGACCCTGGCCTGATCCCCAGAACCTAACATGGATAAGCAGCATTCAACTTCTATGCACCACACATCTGGAACAAATTTAAAGAAAACTGCAAAACACCCGAAACACTGAGTGCCCTTAACTAAAGACTAAAAAGCCACCTGTTTACAGTTACCTTTGATTTGTAGTAAATGGAACATTGATCAATATATTTGATGTGTACTGATGATTTTGATGGTATTTGACAAAATGTCACATTTGTTTTTTTCATACTTGGGGACTGTATTTTGAAGCCTAGGCATAAATTCAAACTGGAAGACTCTTCATCTCACCTGCCCAGACAGTCACCTCATCATGCTCCGCCTTTACGTGATGAGAAGTCCAATGGCATCGGTCATATCTCCTCCAATCATCAGGCTTCGCTTCCTTCATAAAGTCTGGCGTCCTCTCTACACCTGCTCCTTGGTCGAGCTTCAACCCACCTCCATCCCTTCTCCACCTTCAACTCTCGAATTCTTCAGTACCTTTGACATCCTCTCCATCACCAGTGTCCGGATAGACATCTCTAATCCTCCTCCTCTCTGAAAGCAGTTACCAGCACCACTTTTTCTGCCGGGGATCTGAGTGCCAAAGATTATTTGTCAAATAATCTTTCTAATGCCTACTGTCTCTGTGTGAATCTTTTCAGGTTGAAATGTTTTTATGATGTGAAGCTCTTTGACTACTTTGTTGCTGAAATGTGCTATATAAATAAACTTGACTTGACCTGCCTCTATAAATATGTCCTCTGAAATTCTGTTGAGAAAAAAAACCCTTTGAGTCATCCTGGGTTAATGCCTACATGTGCACTGTGTGTTGTAAATGTGCTCTCCCCGATCAGACTGGAGGATTACAACTCCAGGTTTATTTTAGATCCCTGAGCCTGACAGTAATAAGACGTTTTTCTCCTTTACCTCCTCTGAGGCCACGCTCATCCCATGAGGCATGCAGCGCCACGCCCTCTGTGCCGCTCAGATATAAAATGCCAGGATGTTTTTATTCTCAGGTAGATGAGCACTGGCTGATCCCAACACGGATGCACTAGCTGCCAACTGAGCCCTGCATGGCTGAGGATGTTTCAAGGTTTCCTGCTTTCTTCAGTGAGCTGGTTTCCTCCTTGGTGCCCTCTTTCTTTTTCCACCAGCAGTTTTACAGCAAATCTGAGCTTCTGTCCTACTTGCTTTTGTGTGTTGCCAAAATGCCGTTCATTCCACAAGTTTCAATCACACGCTCTGAGATGACTGGAGATGCATCGTCTAGAAGCAGTAGAGCCACGACAAAAGTTGCAAGAGAAGGCAAAGGGAGTTCAGTCAAGGAGAGACTAGCTTTAAATTTGAAACAACTGGGCAGAAAGAGTCAGCCAAAGACCACAGCCAGAAGAATTTCTTCAGGGGAGCTGCAGACAAACAAAAGAGATCGATTGTTGCAGTCGTCTCAAACTGATAGCCCTCTTACATCAAGCTCAGGGAAGTCTCTTTCAAAGATGGAGAAGCTCAACCTTGTGAACCAAAGCTCGAAAAAGATTGAATCGGTGGTAAAGACCAGATCTAGGAATAACGAGGAGGCGCATTTTACTCTAACACTCACACCTGAAGCTGTTCTGCTGCTGCAGCGGAGAAACAGCGAGAGATACCATCGTTCTGCTGCCAGAAATGCTGCAGGTGGTTTTGGTGCTTCTGGAAGCACCACTGATTCTAGAAGACGGAGGCAGCAGTCAGTACCTCAGAGGAACAGCAGAGCAGCCGGTAAGAACAATCCTGATGCTCCACTGGGAGATATAAGCTCAATTGTAAAAATCTCCCTCCTTAATGAGAAACACAAGTATGACGATGTGGAGTATGAGGTCGTGGAGGACTTGGGCGTTGATGAGCGGGTGGTACTGAAGTGCACCGAATGGCTGCGTGGGTTGGAGAACACACCCGTAACTGTGGCAAAGACCTTAAACAGGACTGTGAGCAGTTTGAAAAGTTTCTAAAGGGGAATTTAAATAGAGGTCTTCAAATCTACAAATCATCTCTGTGTTGATAAATGTCTGTTAAATGTTTTTTTTTTTCTTTACTTTTTGCACATATGTAACATATTTAATTTACCGGATGCAAAATTTTATGTCTGTTTGAAATTAACATCCTGTGGCAGAGGTCAGCAACCTGTACAATCCAAGAGATATTTTTGCTTTCAAACAATAGAACAGTAAAAACATTTGTACAGCCTCAGTAGACATTATAGTATCAAATTGTAAAAATACATGGCATCTAAACATACTTACACATAATTACATAAATAATTTTAAAAACTATGTTTGACAGTAACAAGAAGGAATTAATTTACTTGAACCATTGTTGTCTCTTCCTGTAATATATCTCTAATTAAAACATTGATCATTTCTGGATTTATTTTGATAAAGCTCTAAGGACCCTAAGAGAAGGCAATGGTTGCTTACTTCTGTCCTATTGGTTGCCTGGAAACTGGGCTGAAATTAAGTTATGACTTTAAAATTGTAGCAGGTTCTTGGAATAAAAGTTGTGGGTTATTGAGGTATGTTATTGCATATATTGCAGGTTTTTGACCTTAGCAGAAATATGGCATTATGACTAGAAAGGCCTTTTCCATGGAAACCAAATAATTTGCTGTAAATACTTGATACCTTCTGTGTTTATATGAGCCAGTTACCACTACAAGCCACAGTTCTCTGAGAAAATAATCAGACAAAATGTATGTACAGTGTAGTTTGTAATTAATCAGGTCATTTTTCTATTTATTTAGTTATTTTGTTGTAAAGTGCTTTGTAAACAAAATAAAATCTATCCTTCACAATGATATGTCTTTGGTGTCATCATACAAAGCAGCTGTTAGTTTGAATATCTTTTTTCTTTGCTTTTAATTGAGATACTCTCAATCAAATTCAGCTTCAAATGCCTTTACTTGTTTTCTCCCCATGACGTTTACCAATGCCAGCTGATCAAGTTGATTCATGCACCTCTTGTGATGTCAGTGACTTAAATATACACAATGGAAAAAGTTTTTTTTTCACCGCACCATTGTATTGTGTAAAATTCATTCTCCATTGCCCCTCTGCATTTTTTCTGACAATGTAAATAAATAATAATAAAAAAAGACTGATTCAAAGATAAGTGTTAGGGTCAACAATGCTCTCAAAGGGGTGCTGTGGTGTCCTTAGTCCTAGATGTGGCTGTCGCAGGTTTGATTCCTGACCTGGTGACCTTTGCCTTATGTCTTCCTCCTTCTCTCATTACCCACTTTCCTGTCAATTCACTATCAAATAAAGACAACTAGAGCCAATGAAACCTTAAAAAAATGCTCTCAAAAGTAGTGGAGGAGTAAAGGCAAAAGAAAATGTCTAGTTTTTGTACAGCTTGGACAAAAAAGTCAAGTGAAGATATTATGTGTAAATCAATACAAACAGCATAAACATTTTTGCATTTAATAACAGTATAAATATAATGACAGGTTTCAAGCAGAGATTTCAGACAAGGCAAAGAGAAAAAGATAATTATTGTAATTATTTAAAGTTTAAATAAATTGCAACTGTTATGTTGCTCTCTTTTCTCCTTACTCCAGAATTTGCAATTAGGAATTTCAAAATACAGACCTCAATATTTCATGGAGTAGAATCTTGGAAAGAAGATTCCACATGATTAATAAATCTAGGAAGTCACAAAAATGCAGTGATGTTTTCTTTTCAAATGAAAGTTTCAGAATAAACATTAAAATAAACATGTCCATATTTCATTGAATAGACTGTAGATGTATTCACAAATAGAGCTGCACCAATTATGAAAAGTGGATAGTCATTCTTTCAAAATAAAGCTTAGGCAATCCTTTAAAAAATAACGGGTTTCAGTATTTCATTGTTTAGAATAGATTATTAAAAACGAAGGTCACAAAGTTAATTGAGCCAGTGACGAAAAAGAGATTAAATAAATTCATACAATGTCTTCCACATAAAAATTACCCAAGAACTTCAATCAGGTATGAAAAGATGTTCTATGTATGCCAAAAAAAAAAAAAAAAAAAAAATATTTTTAAATCATTTTCCAGATAAGTTCCAGCTGAAAATAGATTTCAATCATCCAAACATTTCCAAACAAGCCAGACAAAAAAATATTCATTATGCTTTTGGGCATAGTGAATGTTTGTCAATTTTTTTTAGGAATGTTTCTAGTATTTTAATGTTTCTAGTATTTTAAAACATGAAATGTTTTTTCAAGACAGCGGAAGTTATTCAATCACAGTCATATTCTGATTTTAAAGACATTTAAAGAACATTCAAACTTTCTCAAAAGGTTTTTGTGAGTATATATGCAAATAATACCATTTTTAAATCTGTTCTGTGTGAATTCAAGTTTTCATGGGATCTCAAAGCCTGAAGCAAGTTCTAAGAAACCAATACAGTTTGTTTGTACCACGTGTTTCACTAAAATTTGCAAATAGCTCATCACATGGATTTCCAAACTATTATTTTAAAGAGCATTATGCAGTTTTCATATTAAAAAGAAAAGCAGGGAAAGTGGATTATGCACATATTTCCTTCTTTGCTGCTAATGTTAGCTCACTCCCTGTAATCAGCTTTGTGAGGAATTAGATGCTGGCTTGCCTCTTGTCAGACACTCCCTTGTTCCCCTATCAGGTGTGCTAAGCATCAGCTTATCAGCCAAAGAGTCAAATGTTACAACACGTGTGTTTGATGTGAGTGCGTCACTCAGTGTGAGATACCACGTGAGCTGTTAAACAAATGTTGTTGTTTTTTTTCCTTTCCAAATCTTTAACAACTAAAGACAAAAGAAAGAAATACATTATAAAATAAACTTAAAACATTTTTCTCTATCTGGTAAAATACCCAATAAACATAAGCGAACAGACAGGTTGGCATCACTTCCATCGGTTGATTCGCAGCAGCTGCACATAAGCCAGCGTCATGCAGACAGTAATGATTCCCAGCAGAGCCACCTGGTTCTGCCAGAAGCCCCACACAGAGTAGTCAATGTCCATGCTTTTCAGAAATACCTCTCCTGGGATTCTGCAGCACAGGGAAGATAATATTGTTTTCACTGAGAGGATGTTACTGTGGGATGCAATCGAACCATTGCATTCACACTCACATGGTATTGTTGCTGTAGAAAGTCTGGCCTTTCATCTCGTTGATGTATACAGCCTAGGAAAGAAAAACAGCTTTTTTTTGTTTAGTATCTTTATTGCATACGGTTAAAGTGTGATTTTTCACATTTTCAGAAATTGTAACAACAAGCTTCAAAGTATATTGTTGTTATTTAGTGATATAGACCTACACAAAGTAATGCATCATTGTAAAGTGAAAGGAAATGGATGCATTTTTTAACTGCTGTATGCATCTGTCCTCAGCCCCCATTCCCATTTAGGAAGTTGCCTGATGAGTAAGTTGAGTGTGTCTGTGCATAGTTCACTTTCAGTCTCTGTTTAACTATAGACTGCCTGAAGTCTTGCAGAGTGTTTATGGATATCAGTGGTTCGGTGGAGAAAGTAGCTGTTCTGTAAATGGGAAGTTGGGGTTTCGATTCCAGTGTTCTCCCGTCATGTCACTGTGTCTGTGGGAAAGACACTTCACTCTAAGATATCCACAGATCTCTGTATCGCCGTAGGAAGGTGTGTGTTTGTGAGAGTGACTGGGTAAATGGAGCTCTACAATAAAGCTTTGAGTCGTCAACGTGAGCAGAAAAGTGGTTAGTCTTGTAAAGAAGAATGTTCTTTGTTCACAACATGTGAACAAGAAAAGAGCCCCTCCACGCTGCTAAGGCTAATCATCTGGCACCTTCATCCTGAACAATCTCCACTGTAAAACATAGTGGTGGCAGCTTCACACATCATATTCATTTGATTAAAAGTCTAGATAGATATCAAATTGATAATTTGGGGCAAGATTGTACATTTTTGTTTTGACTGAGTTTTTGAATGTCAGTATTTAAACTGGTAGCGATTCACTCTAAATGCTGTACTTGCAGGAAAACGTGATTCTACTAAGTATTGACTGGGTGGCTCGCTGCTATGCATACGCGGGACACACTTTTCAGATTTTCTATTTGTTAAAACAGTTTGAAACAATTTGTTTTTCTTATGCGTTACAGCTATGCATTATTTGGTGCTAGTCTAATACATTAAATCAATAAAATGCACCAAAGTCCATAGCTGTAACAAATGAAAAATGTCAAGGAGTAGGAATACTTTTGAAAAGCACTGTCTTACATTTAGTCCATAACTGAAAATACTGATCCATTTCAACCAAGACAACCAACTCAGCATGGAGTTGAGATTGACGAGAAAACCACCAAAGACCTACAACAGAAAAAGGACGAGATAAGATCAGGAGTGCCAAAGAAGAAAAATCAATCGTACTATGTTCAGAAATCAATGTTAATATGTATTCTGAACGTTTCAGTGCATATGTCATGGAATTTTACCATCATGAAGACAAACGGGAGGGCAATCAGGATGTTAGCCATTGCGAATGTAGATACGCTGGCGGAGACGAGGAAAGCGAGGCCGACTCCTGCCAAGCTGACCAGAGACATGGTCAGGGCAAAGCAGAGGAAGGCCACAAAAGCTGGGTTCAACCCTGAAAACGGACAAGAGCAGGTAAACAGGCAGGTTCTGCTACAAGCCAAACAGAATTTTAGAAATGGCAGCAAAACGTGATTAGATCTATTTATTGTAAAGAACTACACCTAAGTATCTTATCTCATATAAAAAAATATTTTATCTTACCCTGGTTCAAAATGAACAGTTAATTGCATTTTTGTGTAGTCATATGAAATGTATGGATGACTCTGTGACAGAGTCCAGATGAAGTCATACAAAATGAAATTTGCAAACTGATTGCAGTCACAGAGGGACATGTGCCTACATCACTCTTCTTGTGTTAATGGGGGTTACATTGACAGAAAGGTGCCTGCAACAAACAGGTTCATATCTATTCTGTTCAACACAATGTGAGAAGTTTAGATGCAGTGAAAAGATCTCAAGACATTCAAGATTGTTCAGCAGATCCTGGAGCATGTCCCTCTGAGGACTGTTTCAGAGTTCCCACCAGCGCAGGGCTGAACGTTTTGAAAGCAGGTGAGTGAGGGTGTGAGATGA
This sequence comes from Xiphophorus maculatus, assembly GCF_002775205.1. Classification (NCBI taxonomy): domain Eukaryota; kingdom Metazoa; phylum Chordata; class Actinopteri; order Cyprinodontiformes; family Poeciliidae; genus Xiphophorus; species Xiphophorus maculatus. Next base: position 31,442,031 of record NC_036447.1, on the reverse strand, counting down.
TCCATGAACAGAGGCTTTTAGCACACCGGCCTCTAAAAGGAAAGTGTCATGTTCTGTGTTGTCTGTGTATTTATTTATTGTTTTCTGTGTCCTTGAGTCTCTTCGTTGTCCTGTCCTCCCCTTGATTGTTCCCAGGTGTGTCTCGTTTCTGTGATTACCCTCCCGTGTATTTAATGCCACCTGTGTGTCTGCGTCGCTGTCGGATCCTTGTCGTTTGTTCGCGTCATACTGTCTAGCTGTCGTCTCATTGTGGCGTCTAGTCCCTTCGTGTAACCGGTTGCTACCGGCGTCGAGCCCTGGCTTCCGCTCGGCTGTGCTGCCCCGTGTTTGTGGACTGTTTGGATTTTATGTTCATTAAATCATCATCATTCATCTACCTGGTTCCATCTGCGTCCACCTCACCACCAACACTGCACCAATTCTTGACAGAAAGACAACAAAGAAACCACCTCTCTGCTAGACAGACACTTAAAGGACAAACTGAAATTCTCCAGGAGCAGTAGGAAGAGTCAACAGATGACTGGTGAAATGTAAATTCTCCAATGATCTCTTCTTCTATTCTTTTAGACACCTGGAAAATCATTTTGTTTGAAGAAAAGAATATGAACTCTGCTAAAAGTTTTGAACAAGAAGGATCTACAGTAAAACACTGAGTACTTTGATCATTTTCTAACAAAAAGTTTTTTTTAAAAATAAACATAAATGCTAAAACAACAGCACAAAACATTTGGTAAAATGTTTTGCTATGACTGTGAATCCATATAAATAAGGATTTAAATGTAGAATAAAACAACTACATTCAATAACCCTAAACATTTAATTTAAAACTCAAAGTTTCAAATTTGAGCCTTTGTCTATTCTAAATAACTTGCAGAAGTAAATTTTTAACATGAATTCTTACTCTAAATATTCACGATTTCAAGAATGTGAAAAGATTAATAACTGGTGTATGTACTCGGTGTGTATGCGTGCTCAGATGTGAATACGTTACCCATCATGTAGTAGGCGATGGCTGAAAACACAAAGATGGGGATGATGCGGTTGGGGATGAGATCAGCAAAGATCTTGGACAGGAAGTAGACAGAGGTTCTGTAATATCCACTGGAGTTCTCATGACTGTAGATTAATAATAATAATAAAAATAAATATAAAATAAATTAAAGAGTTTTGATTAAAATGACCTAAATCCTATTTTATGACATCTTTTCCAAGTCTTTTGTAAACTAAAGTGTGAGTTTGTTTATGTTTTTAGCTTGTTTTGTCAATGAATGAAAATGTTAACGATAATAAAATTGTTTGCAGATGTGGTAACAAGACAGCATATTTTACAAAATTATTGATTGAATGAATGGAATCTTCATTCTTAGCATTATAAACAACAAAAGTCTGAAGAAAAAAAAATAAAAAGAACAACTAAAAATAAAATGAAACCTTCATTCTCAGTTGGAAAAGGAGCAGGAAGAAGATAATGCTCATCAAATCCTGCCCCATGTGACTCACCCAGAATACACACATTATGCATTTCAGTCTAGAATATTACAGACACACCACTGTTGCCCTGGAGAATATCACTGGACAGCATCAACTAATTGTGTGGCAAAAAAAAGAAACAAAAGCTACAAATAATATCCCTAAGCATTACTAAGACATAGCAGGTTTATTTTGAAGAACATGTTTTCATGCTGTGGCTTCAGTGGGAAACCAGACTGAGGAGAAAATTATACCCTGATCTCAATGTCCTGAAACAATTCACATTAAACATTTTATTGCTGCTTACATGAAGATTGCTCTTTCGTTGATAAAGAGTTCGACAGCAGAAAGATTCCCAAACACCATGTTTATGATGAGGAAGAAGAATGCTCCACTCCTGATTAACGAGAGAGATAAAAAAAAACTTAACACTGACACATCACTTCAACATGATGGTTTATTATTTATTCAATTAAATGTTTAATTTTCTACTATGTGTTCATAATCTTTAAACTATGCAATTTTACTTCATAAACCTGTGAGGCATTATCTCAATTTGATTCTTTCCTGTTTATTTATTTACTACCAATGCCCAAAACATTCAAGAAACTTATTTCATAGTCACAATAAAATTAATATAAAACCCTGCCATGTTTATTTTCATACCATGCAAGTTAAAATGGATCCTTCAGAAGTTCAGGTTGCACATTGTTTATACCTGTTCTGCAAACCCTCTGGCAGAGTCTGAGGCATCTGGTAGTAAATAAGTCCCACCAGAATGGCAAAAAATATATTGAGAGCCAGCTGGGCGTACGAGGTCTGCGGATTCCTGAGAAGGTTCAGCACTGTTCTTCCACACACCACACGCATCTGTCTCACACACACAACAGCGTTATCTTTTTATGGCCATGACTGGGTTCAATCAGCAGATAAGCAATCACAATCATATAACAGGTAAATGACCTGTCCTTGTTTGTGTCATAACTCTGTTTTCATAACATCTTAATTGATCTGAACAGAACATCTGTCAATCATTAGACTGAGGTTGTGGGTCTTTTGAATAAAACAAAAAGAAAGATCCTGTTGTGCATCGGTGAATTTCTCAAACACAGATCTGCTGACCTGATAGAGGAAGGATGTGTTGTAGTTGGCTGCCTCTTCTTTTCTGTTGTCCATATCAGTAATGCTCTCGTTCATCTGATCCAGTTCCTGCATTACGTTCTGGTACAGGCCAGACTCACGATACTCCATCGCCAACCAGTTCTTGCCCTCCTCTTAGAAATTAAAGAAATGAGTGCCAAGTTAAAGACAAATATATACATACATCCTTTAATTTACAAGAAATGTCTTATTTGGCACACTTCCTGTACATATATTTACATATACATTCTGTTCTGCATTTTGAATCCTTGCAAGGACTGCTCTAAGCTGCTTTTTATATTGACAGCATTTCATATTTTATTCTTATTTTATCTTGTCTACATTGCTACTCAGTGGTGGATGTTGTGTGTCTTGTCTCTATGCTGCTGTAACTGCGAAATAATTTCCCTGCTGGGATGAATAAAGTAATTCTATTCTATTCTATTATTTAGAGTCATTTTATCTTTTGCAAGAGTCCTCGTACGAAAACACAACACCAATGCTAAATACAATGGCGAGCTATTAACAAGATAGAAGACGTATAGAAAATATTAAAAATTATACATGTCCAAAAAAACTCATTTAATGAGGCAATCAGGAGCAGAGACACAGTCCTATTAAAGTCGGAGTACCCGGAGAGAACCCATGCATACACAGAGAGAACATACAAACTCCATGCAGAAAGACCCCAGGCCGGGAATCGAACGCAGGACGTTCTTGCTGCAAGGCAACAGCTCTACCACTGTGCATAAACTAGTGTTTTATGAACTGATCAACTCACATGATTTGCAATGATTTGTCCTTGTTTTTGTACCTATAGAAAACATGGGGACATTGATATATCCAATACTAGTGCATGCATTTAAAGTTAAAAACTGTTCCATATGCTCTGGACTAATCTTCACCTCACATAATTAGTCTAAGCATTTTTCAGGAGATTATCAATATTGTCTGCAGAAGGTTAAGATGTGACGAGACTCGTGTGACAGCCACATAGAGAAATAAGGAATCCATATGTGATTTGTGTTTTAATCTCTGTGCCACCACCGCACCCCAACTTTTAACATTTTATAACACAAAAACACAGTGGGGCAACTGGTGGTTTAAAATACAGTAATTAGTTTGATTTGCCTATTTTCTTGCTCACAATTGCATATGATTTGAGCATAATATGACTTTGCTGTTTGGAATAAATTACCTGCAGTCTGTGATTGCTTTTTGCATGTTGCCTCCCCGTTCGTGATATCCAGGAAGAAATCAGCAGGGTTGTTAAAAGGCTCAATTTGATACCCTGTCCAAAAACAAGGCAGGGTTTTTAAATTACATGATATTCTTGTGCAACTTTGTTTTTTTTGCGCAGCTTGTTTGTGTTTATGTTACATACCAATGTCTGTAAAATATTCCAGGGCATGGTCTGCTGCCCCTGCGTACACAATCTCTCCTTTATGCATCAGAGTGAGGTGGTCAAACTGCTTGAAGATGGAGTAGCGTGGTTGGTGGATGGAGAAGATTACAGTTTTACCTCTTCTGGACAGTCTGAAGTGTTGCCACAAAATCAAAACAGGAGACGTATGGACATTTGCTTTGTAGCAGGTACAAATAGCAGAAAATGGTTTCTGCACTTTAGCATATTTCTACATGCTGCTTCAGAGTCTCATTGGTTTTATAGCATAAGAGGATGTGTTATAACTGGGTCATACTTGTGCAGCAGACCGGTGATGCAGTTTGCAGTGTTGGAATCCAGCCCTGTTGTTGGCTCGTCCAGAAACAACAGAGAGGGAGAAGTTATGAGCTCCATCCCGATGCTGCACCTTTTCCTCTCCCCTCCTGACACGCCTCGCAGGAACTCAGTTCCTATCTGTGTTCATAGGTACACACACATGCACATGCACACACTCAAAAACTGTCAGTAGATAAGGAGCAACATAAAATGTTTCCGTGATCTTTATTTTTTCATTTTTTGTCAAACTTGAACTTATTTGGATTTTATGTGTCAGACTAACACAAAGTATGACAAAATTATGTAAAGGATGAAAATGAACTGTATTTTAAAAATAAACATCTGAAAATGAAGCTAGAATTGTATTCAGACCACCTGAATACAAATATATTATACCCACACCACCTGCTACAGCTACAGGTGGTGTGGGTATGTTTTTTTTTACCAGATTAGCAAATCTAGAGACTCAAATTTGACTCATTCCATGCAAGATCAGCTCAAGCTCAGCTAGATTGGATGGCATCTGAAAATCTTTGGCAATATTTGAAAATTGATAATGAATTATATTTAGTTGTATGCCACTCCATAACTGGTGCATAACATGTTTTAAATGTTTCCTACTTGAGCACAACATCATTAGCAGGTTTCAGCAGATATTGGTGCTTAATGAGCTAATGAAATGCTGTAAGGTGAAACTCCTAAGTGTTTGGTCTTATGCTGCCACTGACATGTTTAGATCCAACATTGTCTTCTGTCTACACCAACTTCTCTATTTCTGCAAAAGAACACCATCCCCACAGCATGATACTGCCATCATGTTTCATGGGATGGAAAATGCCAGCTGGACTTAAAACAGTTTGCAGTAAACTTGAGGTTTGTTGAAACGTTTTAGCTAACTTTTAAGCCTGTGTTTTCACACGTCAATTGCTCATTTCCATAACTAAAAATCTGTTAGTTTACAAAGCTGCAAATGATGAAGTACCACGTAAACTCTGGAGCATTAGAATGGTCATATTAGCAACATGTGAGTTTCTCAGCCAGTGCACATCTCAAAAAAAAAAGGTCAAAGGGAGACAAAATTAATGCACAAATGTAGAACTGGATTCAACTTCTCTACAGAAGTTCTCAAAACTTCTCAAACTGAATACAATGGTTTGGTCATTAGCAGGAATTTTCCAGAGTTTGACCATTTGCTGAAAAGTTAATTTGGCCATTTAATTTGGATCGATAATTTTTCAACTAAAGAGTTTTAACATTTTCAAATAAGATTCATAGCACCCTTAGAAGTGCTTTCCAAAGCAATACAAATTGTGTTGTTTTTACGTAACAATTTTAGCATGATTCCATTGTATTGAAAAATGAATAAAGGTCACTGACACGCAGAACTGATCAAAGTACTGTTACTAGATAGCTAAACAACTTTTGCAAGAGCTGTATTCTGGTTTCATGGCCTCATTAAAAATCACAAATCATAGACCAATCATGTTAAATGCCAAACAACACCTAGGTTAGGAAGTGCCTAAGAACATTGTTTATCCACTCATGAAGATATGTGACTTCTGGCAGTTTGTTATACCACTCTGCATAAATCATTTCATTCCTATTAAAGCCTTCAGGGAGCAATAAGATGTTGAAGTATTATTTCAAATGCTAATTTAAAGTGAGCTACATGTTGCAAAATCTGCTTGTGCATAGAGCTCAGTACCTTAGTGTTAGCACAGTCCACAAGGCCCAGGTCTTGCAGGATGGAGTTCACTCTTTCCTGTTTATCAGCAGAGGAGTAATGCTTTGGGTTGAGACGCAGGTTGGCACTGAAGAGGAGGTTCTCCCTCACACTTAGAGTGCCCATCAGGATGTCATCCTAAAACAAAATAAAAAAGATAAAGTAGGAAAACAAGCGTTATTAGGTAGGGAACTTTGCAAGTGTCTTTTCCTACCTGTACCACATAAGCAGAGCTGAGCCTGAGTTCAGAAGTGACAGCTTTGCCGTTCACTCGGACTGTTCCTTGGCGCAGTCCAGCTGGATCTTTTCTACCTGCTATCACATCTAGAAGTCTGTGCACAGAACATAAAACTTATTTTTAGAATTCATGCTCAACTGAAATACATTTGTACCAATGTACTTGAATGAAAACGTCTTACGATGTTTTACCACTTCCTGTGGCTCCCATTATAGCATTCATCCCTGGTCTCATGATGCCACTACAAAAACATATGCAAGTTCTACTTTTTTAAAGTATACACCTTAACGTACACTTTATTGATATTATTACAATTTCACAGACAACAATCAGAAAATATTTGGTGATATTACCTAGTTTTATATAATACATATGAATGTAACCCAACCATTTTACCCCTTCCTTGAAAATATTTAACACATCAAGTGAAGAGAAATAGAATATAATATATTTTTAGCTCATTTAAAAAAAAAAATGGCTTGATAATCTACAGTATGTTTAAATATTAGATAATTTTGTGATGATTTCTACTTTTTGTATTTCTTAGAAAAAAATATATTTCAGGCCAATAAATCAATAAAAATGAGCAACATAGAGCTTTTGTTATTTATTTTATAGATAGGAATAAAAAGAGCACTATAATCAACAATGTATAATGTTATCACTGTATTATAATATAATATAATATAATATAATATAATATAATATAATATAATATAATATAATATAATATAATATAATATAATATAATATAATATTATTTTCCTCTGCTTCTCGCCCGTAGACCACTGGAAATATAGGCACCAGCCCCCCCTGACTAAATGGGATAAGGGTGTAAGAAAATGGAAGGATGGATGGATAGTATAATTTTCATATAATTTCCTACTTGCTCTGAATCTGTTTTAGATTTGAGTGTAGAAACCTGACTGACAGCAATGAATGTTGTTGGATTTAACCTGGACCTCATTTTACATGCATTTATTATACATGTCCTAAGGATATTTGTTGTGATTTAAACTAGATGAAATAAACAAGATATACAGTAAAACCAGCAAGCAGGCAATAATAAATATGAAAAAATATATAAAAATGTAAAAACAAGGATAAATTCAAATACATGAGTGACGGTGCTATTAGATTGTAAATGGACATTCTCAAATGTTAAGAATCTGGTCTTACCTTACATCTTTGAGGATATGTTTTTCAGGACCTATCTTTCGGCAGAACTTCTTCTCTTGAACACAATAATGCAGCCTGGTGAAAGTAACAGTCGGCCCAGGTTCCTGGAAGCAAGTTTCAATATCAGAAACTGCCTGCTCGCCCTTGGTCATCTTCACACTCTGCAAAGTTATCAGACAAATATGAAGGAAAAGTGCAAAATGTAGACTTAGGTTTGAAAAAGCAGCTGAAGACCAGTCTGATGCAGAAACTCATGCAGGTCATGCAAGTGTTACTTAGAGAGACTTTTGGACTTCCCCTTTCTTCAGCCTATAAATCTGAGGCCAAACAGGGACATGGCATCGAACTTTTCCCTCTGCATCTCAACAGTAATTAAACCCAGAAGGCAATAAAGGCTGTTAGTAAAACAGTTAACGATTACAATTCACAGTGACTGTACCTGGCTGTCTGCAGCTTAACTAGAAAAGCCTTTCTAACGCATTAAGATATTTTATTGATGATAGAAACATAGTGGATAATCATAATTGAAGCTGTTTGCAAAAATGCAAAGTGCCGTTATGAATAAAACATAATTAAAACAAAATATAAAAATTAGCATAGTAAACATTAAACAAGAACAAAGAAACAAAACTGGAGTTGGTTGAAAAAAGACCAGCATGTTTGGACAGAATATGACAGATAACGATCTGTGGCCATTACTGGTCAAAGGTTTCTTGTATTATAATGTATAATAATGTATTGTAAAGGTATGTGCAATTTTTTAAAAGTTTTCTATATGTACATTTGATTTGTGATAATTTAAAACATTGTGATTTTTTGTGATAGAAAAATCTAATGTACACGTGAAGTGATAAGGATAATCATAACTTTCAAAATGTTTTTAAAAAAGGAAAAGCCTGACAGGCTTTTGTATCCAGCCCCCTTTACACCCTAATTAATTCCTAATTTATTACAATTGTTGGTGACTTTTCAAAAATATTTTCAAAATGGATATTTAACAAGTCATATAAGAAATTACTTATTCATTTATCTCCATCCATCACTCGATAGAGTGGCATGGAGGGCAACACAGAGACAAACAACCATGCACACACACACACACACACACCCACACACGCACGCACACACACACACACACACACCTACACACACACACACACACACACACACACACACACCCACGCACACACCCACACACACACACACACACACACTCACACCTAGGGAGAATTTAGAGAGACCAATTAACCTGACAGTCATGTTTTTGGACTGTGGAAGGAAGCCAGAGTACCTGGAGAGAACCCACGCAGAGGGAGAACATGCAAACTCAATGCAGAAAGATCCCGGGCCCGGAATCGTACCCAGGACCTTCTTGCTGTAAGGCAACAGTGTTACCAACTGCACTAGTGTGCAGTCCTCATTTATCTCCAATGATGATTCATTTTCTATACATTGATATAAACATTTTTTTTATAATTTATGAAATATTATCTCTCCAATTAGTAAAGTGAGTACTTGAATTAACTCTTGTGAAACAGTTGGTTGGCAAAACATTTTCGAAGTGAAATATTAAACAGATGTTATTTTAGAATACTGATGTAAACTTTGAATAATGTTTTCCATATTAACTGCCTATTTATAGATCATTGCTCTAATAATAAAAGCATGAATTCACTTGGATTTGTTTTTAACTTGAAGTCATTTAAGAACTTATTTTCGGTTTTACTGAAATTATGTCATATCTGTAGTTATCTGATAACTTGTTCATTACTGGACTTTGGCATTTAAAGCCTTTGTGTCCTGAATTTTAGTGGTTAGGGTGCCCTCTATCGTACAAAATGCTGATTGGCAGGTTATATGGCTTCTCTTGAGCAAGATCAACTTTGTTTTTCTCTGACCTTTTCGTGTTTTGTCAGTATCCAATCAGAATTCGTCGTAAGCAAAAAAGACCCGCCCGTACCACCCAATTCAGCCAATCGACTTTCAGTACAGTGAGAAATGGGAGGAGCTATTTTCAGAAATTCTAAGGTGTTGTCATCCGCTTTCTTGGGTTTGGTGTTCAACGTTGGGTAGATAATATTGACAATGCGGCTCTAACAGCATTACAATTCCTTGGTTTCTGTAGGTGGTGGAGGGGTGTATTATCTATTTCTCTGATACAACGTCAAAGAGAGATAGCTAAGTCATCCATAAGTCCTAGAAAACTCCACTTTGAAGAGAAAGCTAACCTGTTAGCTATGGAGGAGAGGAAGGAAGAGGGAGAAGCTGAAATCCAAGAACACGGCCCCGAGCACTGGTTCTCAAAATGGGAACGGCAGTGCCTGGCAGAAGCTGAACAGGACAATCCTAATGAAGAGGAAAGGGAGCAAAGTCAACAGAAACTGTGGCACCTCTTTCAGAACTCTGCTACCGCCGTCGCACAGCTTTACAAAGGTGGGCTTCACACTTACCGAAGTTCTGCTTTGGAGCTAATGCTAATCAAAGCTAATCCTAACGGTGTCTTTTGGCTGATAGACACAAAGGGTGCTCTTAATACTAATCGCGGTATCAAATGAATTTTAACATAATATGCTTTCATTGTTGTTTTGTAGCAATGTATTAGGTTGTCTCCCTAAATGAAGTTTAACCGTCAATATTCTGTGGTAATGTTCTCAATATCGTGACCCTGAGGATGACTGAACAGCTGCTAAGGCTAGCCGCTAACAGCCGGTCACCGTGTCAGACCGTCAGACAGCCTCGATAAAATGTGTATCACAGTGACCTCGGCTGGCAGAGCTCCTAAGCGTAACGATTCTAATCCAATCATGTTTTATGTAAAAACAACGTTTAACTTGGAATTTCTAAGGCGTTCGGTCTCTCAGTTCGGACAAATGTTTTAGTCTTCGCGTCAAGTTATCTAGATTGTCAAAATGGCGATACTCAGGGAGAGGGTTGAAAACAACAGCTGTGTTGACGCTCAAATGCTAAGAAAATTGTTGCAGGTTAGGCGGTGGATATTTGTCAGTTGTGACAGAGAGAGGGATTATTCTAAGCGACCAAAATGCAAACCTCCAAACAGTGCAATCAGGTTGTCTAATGACCCCCTTGTTATTCATTGCTACCACAAAATGGCGAAGGGATTAACATAAATGTTTCCGTATTTTAAGTTTATGTACATGTGAAAGTTGTGTTTCTGTCTGGATTAACTGTCAGGTTTCCCGCACAAGTGACAAATAAAGGAATCATTGAAGTAGGTATCTTAGTATAATTTTCTTGGTAGTATGATTTGAAAGAGTATTAAAAATGCTCATATCAAGATTGTGAGTTCAGATAAAAAATAAAGACATCAACATAATTTAAAACAAAAGTTTCTGCAGTAATTTATGTCCCTGAATTAAACAGATTAAAAGCTATGGCCAAAGACAGAATATTCACCACAAAAGTTAAGTTATATATCTTTATGAAACTTAGTTTAATTCTGTAAATGACTCTAGAAAAAGCAAAATAAATGGATGTGAAAACAATTTCTTGCCCAGATGTGATGAGAATTTGTTTGAAAATAATTTTTCTATAAGAATTTTGAATACAACCTCACTCTTTCATCACCTATTTGACCTCGATGTATGAATGTGTTTGTGTTGTGATTAGAAAAGTGTGTTCTCTCGTATCAAATTAATGACATTTGTCTAGAAGAGCATGAAAATATTACATAGCAGACTTTTTTTAAACAGGTCTGTCCACTTTCTGATAAATGAATCATGGTTTTAATTGCCCAAAATCTTATGAAAATTTCAGTTGTGTCCCAAACTAGACTGAAATTGAGACAAAACAAAATTCTGTTTATTAATAATTGTCAAAACGTTATCCCACAAAATTCTTTTTAAAAGACCTTAATTCCAAATCCAAAAACCTAAAACGCAGGCACCTGAATGTCAAATGTCAAAGTTGATTTGATAAGTTTTTTTATGTACCTATTTACATTTATTTATTTTTTATCTCTTCCAAAATTGGTTTGATAGTTTGATTATTTTGTATTGAACAAATCTTCTGGATGAAGTGCTCAACACAACATCTAATTGCACTTTTCTGTAACATTGTTTTAAGGTTCCCATTTGACTCCTGCATTATTATATTACATCTTGATTTTTATGGTACAAAATGTTCCACACGTAGAATTTGAGTTTAAAAATCAGATGAAACTGATTATAAAGTCTGTACATATTTTGTTTATCCATCTCATAGAATAGGCAAGGACATTTTTTTGCATAGCACATTTCACCAGCAGGGCAATTCAGTGTGCGCCAGGTAAAAACAATATGGAGGTGCGGTGGTGCTTAGCAGTGGCTCTTAATTTTGCATGTTGACATGCTCCTTGTCAAGTGGTGAAGTCAATTGAAGCTTGTTATCTTTTGTTGTGACTACATGGTGGAAGGACTTTTAAGTATAAGGTTACGGACTTCTATTAAGGGTGAAGGGCTTCCTGAGGCAGATGCGTTCCTTTTTACAATTGAAAACATGGGCCAGAAAAGTTTGAAATTAATTATGTAACATCAGTCCTGTACAAGAATGACAACAGAATTCTGGCAAGCTGTACACAATATGTTTAGAAAGTAGAGATTTAATTGATGTCATATAAAAGTACTTAAAAATAATTTTTAATATTTTAATGGTAAAACCAAACCTCTCTGGGACATCATCTGTTAAAGGGGCAGTGTTATGTAAAATTGACTTTTTTGGGCTTTACATGATGTTATATTGTTATTCTCTCATCAAAGACATACCTCGAGTGTTGCCTTGATTTTTCTTTTTCATGCATGTTTCATAAATCACTTAATCTCTATGGCAACCATTCAGTTGTGCAAAACACTTGGGTGGACCTAGCCCCGCCTTTAAGACGCAGCCCTCCCTTGTAACTCCCTCACTGAGCTCCTTCAGACAGCAGCAATTAGCAAACCCCTGGTGGATCTGCTGAACCCATTATAGGTGCTACTTCTCTGTGTAACTCTGGTAAAAAGGTTGTTAAAGCGTTAATAAAGGAGCCATGTTGTGATGACTACCTGATGGAAGAGTTTCAGAAAGAGCAGGAGTTTTTAAAGAGACAGAGGACCAATTTCACTGCATTCTTCTTGAAGAGTAATTATTTGTTGCCGTTTCAGGAATATATATCAGAAAATGGGTCTTTGTTTTTTTGAATGTTGATCTTCAGAACCCTTGATATTTTTTGAAAGAAGTACAAGCAGTAAGTCAGTGACTTGAATTAAAACTCAAGCCAATCATGCTTCTATATTTTCATTTTGTTTCTCAGGGCAGTTGGATTTTACTTTCCCTAGATGATAATTGTAATATCTGGATTTGAGGGAAGGGGAAAAGAAAAATCAGCATAAGATACTTGGTGACTCTTTTGAAATGCTCTTCACAGATCGCGTGTGCCAGCAGCAAGGTCTGTCCCTCTGGGTGCCCTTCCAGAATGCAGCCACAGCTGTCACTAACTTGTACAAAGGCAAGTAACAAATGTCTTCTTTTTTAAATTGCCCATCTTGTGTATCATGCCCAGATTTAATAAAGCAGCAACCGTTTTGTTCCATTAGAGAGTGTGGAGGCCCACCAGCGGAGCTACGACCTGGGTGTTCATTTAGGTCACCAGCGAAGGAATAAGGAGGTGATTGCATGGGTTAAAAAGCGACGAAGAACTATTAGACGAGAAGATCTCATCAGCTTCCTCTGTGGTAAAGTTCCACCTCTGCGGACAGCCCGCGCACCGCCTATAGTTGCTATGGTGTCTGCAAGTCGGCCATCACCTCCAGAGACAGACAGCTCTGTGGAAGCAGATCTGCAGCCTTTCAGAGAGGCTATAGCCCTGCATGGTGAGCGAAAATGTCACGCTCAGTGGGAAACTGTTGCAGTATGAAGTCATGTAGAGTTCTGTCTGACATTATTGTATATATTTATTTTTCCAGGTCTGAGTGGTGCTATGGCTAGCATTTCTGTGCGCTCCGGTCCTCCAGGTTCCCCGACACACCCTGCCCAGTCTCTCAGTCGACGTAGGAATGGTCTCCACGACATGGACCTGAACACCTTCATAGCTGAGGAGATGGCGCTTCATTTAGATTCTGCCGCCACTCGTAAACGAGGCTCTACACCCCACAGTGACGTCATCACAGACTCACCCACTCATAAACGGAACAGAATGCTGTGAACTGAACGTCGAATCCTCAGCTGTCCTCTCCTTGGTGGCCGGTCGGACAGATGATGAGGACTGATGCCTTGGCTGACCATCAAACTCTTCCTCTTTAGTTGCAATGTTACGAATAAAGAAAAGCTTGGATATTATCAGTCTGCATATTTATCTCCTTCCTTATTTTTCCACCCCATTTTCTTTTTTTGTAAGAATTGTCACTCATTTGCTCCATTGTAAAGTTCATTTTATGATTTGTTTTGCCCTCAGTATTCTGATACAAGCACTCATTGCTCCTTATATCGTTAAAGTGCAGAATGTTGCATTTGAATATCTCTCGTTGTGCTTATTTTTTCTCTAGATCAGATGAACCCAATTTATGCCTTCTGTTTTCAGCTTGCATCCAACCTCTTCCTGATTCATACTCTTTTCTGCAGTGCAGGTCAGCATCGGGGGTCTTCAGGAGGCTGAACTGCTGCTGCTGTTTGGCTTGACCTGAAAACGCCACACAGATTTTACTCTGCTGCTGTTTTGTGTTAGCCTATTTGACAGCAGAACTGCCACTCTTACTGTATCGTATGTGTCTCTGCCTTTAAGAAAGCTGCTAGAGTATCTGGTTGTGGTGCAACAGTGAGCGTGTGTGCGCACTTGTTTCCTCTGTTATTGGCAACACCCTACTGTTTACTCTTCATTTACTTACTGAAACAAGGGTTTACTGCAGCACATCGGGTGAATTCATACAAACCAGTGGGCTGATGGGATTGATGTGTTCTTAACAAAACATTATTTGACAAAATCCCCTCATTCTGTGTTATTAGCAGTTCTACACATTAACTGCACTACCATCCATCAACAGAAATGGCCATTCAGAGTTTTTAATTCCATGTGGATGCATCTTGGTTCTTGTTGAATTACAAACAGTAACAGTGGTCAAGACTTGCATTTGACTTGCTTAATGTTTACACTTAACCCATAGATAGATCATAGTATTGTCATTATTTTTTGTTCCTTAATTTTCATGATGTGGAACACTTTCACACTCGTGATTTCAGCTTTAAACCTAGAAGGGGCCGGTGGCTGTGAGATTATATTTTGTTTAGCCAGCTCATGGAATAATGGCTGTGTTAGTTTGGCAAAAACGCTTGTTTTTTGCTGATTTCACACGCTGTTTTGTGATACAATCTTGTGTAAGCATGTAAATATGTAGGTGCAGCTATGTGGTACATATTGTAAAAAGAAGTGCTAATCCATTGGGAAGTCCTTGTACAATGATTCTAAAATAAAAGAGAATACAAGTGTTTTTGCTTGTCTATTTTATTATTTTTTTTATCCATGCAAGATAGACTTTGAAATTAATTTATTAATCTTTTTTCTCAGAAAAGGCACAAAGAGAAACTGGCTACAAAAGTGTTTGCAGCTTTTCTTCAATTACATTAGTTTTTAACTAATACCTTCTTTATAAACGTGGCTACTTTATTTCCCGGTTACTCTAAGCAAGAACGTTTAAATAAGTTTGATCACTAGAGAGTTGTACAAAAGAAGTTGTAAACTGTAGTTCAGCTTTTTAACACATGATGGCGACACATGCTTTATTTTAGGAAGGCAAGTATATTTGTGTAAAACCATTTATATACTGTACATGGTAACTGGTCTTTACTGCTGTATAGAAGTCCCAGGCCCCATATGTTTTTAAAAAGGTTGCTTTGGAGATGGAAATCCTAATGAAATCAAAGTTTCAGTTTTTTAATTCTTTTTTTTTTTTTTACCAATTTAATTTTGTCTCATGTTCCTTTTTATTATGCTTTGTATTTTTTCAGTTGTTTAAGAGTTTCCTATGACTCATTTTGGGCATAAAAGGACACTCGAAGAATAGAACTTTATTCTATCTTTTCACAGCTGACAGATTTAAACAAAGCAAAAATCCAATTGTTTCTTTAGACACTTTCTTAGTAGCAATGTGTATTGAAAATAACCGTTTCTTTAGTCGAATCTACAATTATTTTGGCACATACAGTGTTGTTGCACCAATGTAATGATTTCCAGAAAGCTAGCAAAAAAACTTGAATAAATGAAATGCTTTATTTCCTGCCATTATATTTATAAACAATTAATATATATAGGGCAACTGATAACAGCCTGTGCCCAGAATAATAACATTAGATGGGCCCCAGCCTATGGCATTCAATAACTAAAAAAATAAAATATATATACTGCTCAAAAAAATAAAGGGAACACTTAAACAACACAATATAACTCCAAGTAAATCAAACTTCTGTGAAATCAAACTGTCCACTTAGGAAGCAACACTGTTTGATAATCAATTTCACCTGCTGTTGTGCAAATGGAACTTTGTACAGAACAAAGTATTCAATGAGAATATTTCTTTCATTCAGATCTAGGAAGTGTTATTTGAGTGTTCCCTTTATTTTTTTGAGCAGTGTATATTATTGATTATTTACTATTTAATGATATGCAAAACTACATTTTGTTTCTCCTTTCTTCTTCCCATCACCTTTTGATCTTTATTTTTTATAGATTTTTGAGTTTTTAAGCATTAGAAAAGGGTTTTAGATAATATTCCAGTTAGATTACTAAAAGTGACACAAATAATACAATATTTCAACTTATTTTAAAAGGCCTAAATTAAAAAAAAAAACTAAGTCATTCTATTTGGAAATTTAATTAAAATTAAATTATTTTCAGTTACTGGTAAGTTAACCAATAAGATTTCAGGGTTTCTTCACCATGACACTGTATTAATAACAAAAAATAAATAAAAATGACCTAAAATGGATAATGATAAGTATTTGTATGTTTAACAAAATATTCTCAGGGTAAAAAATTCAAGTAACAAATGTTAAGTTTACTATAATTAGTATTTTCTGCAGCTTGGTGCAGTATTTTGATTTGCTGGTTGTGTTTGGATGTTATTGTGTGAGATGTAAACACACACATGGCACACTGTTCTTTGTTCACAATGACTGTTGGTGTGTTGCGAGGCACAGTGGTTAGCAGCCAGCCGACATACGGAGACCACAGACCTTGACTTGAGGTCTGAGTCCCCTCCTTGGTTGGTCCGCCTCATCTCTTTCCCCCCTTCTTTCTGCTGACCTTCAGTCAGATTACTGTAAAATAAAGGCCATTAGTGCCATATTAAGGAGGAAATTTATTAGGTTAGCTTAAATTTTGAAAAAAGCATGGCTCTCTTTTCCTCCTGTTAGCCCGGATCGCAAGCGGATGCCGTCACGGCTGGAAAAAACAGACGGCGAGGCTCGATGACGTCACAGAGATACAGAGTTTAATTCAATAGAAAACACCGTATGAATTTAACAAGAAAACTTCAGAGTACAAAAATACATTCTTTACCTGAGACAAAAGAATTAAAAAGAACAAAGGATCCTTTGGAGACAGCTGTTGCTTAAAAGCATAACAGGACAGTTGTCTGAATTTTATTGTTGCGCATTCCCTTTTTCTAGGGAAGGCGTTTCTCTTTGTTAATATATGCAAATAGGGCGTACCTCTGTTTTGACCAACCAAGAGCGACCTTGGAAAAAACTTAGACCTTCCCCTGAGTTTTAATGACAAATATCAAGAGTCATTTTAGTTATTAAAGTTATAAGTTATTTTCACAAAACCTATCTTGCTCCTCTGCAGTCAGCTTCTCCAAAGATTTGACCCTTTGCTTTATCACAAACAATAATGAGATAGAAGTCTTTTTTAACCTGTAAAACATAACATTCAAATCATTCTCTTTTGATTCCGATATTGTCATAGTTAGTACATTTTCAAATACATTCGATTTACTAGATTAGTACTTGTAGCTTGGGTAATATACTTTAATCTAACACACTATTGCTATTAATATTAAGAGGTATATCAGAAATTAAACTAAGTGTTTTCCAAGATTCCTAAGTTGTGGTCAACTCCAGATGCAACTTTGAGCTCCTGGGAAACCCCCGACCTCTGACCTGCGAGCCGGGGAAGATATTCTTTATGGCCTCCTAATTTAAAACCTTTCAAGAGCATAGTGTTTTATGGTTGCTCTAAGTTACAACCTTGCCAGAAAAATGTTTATCTGTGAACTCCTGCTTGCATCTGCTTTTGTCCAAAGGAATGTTGGTCTACTTAAACATACATGGCATTAGCTTAACTATATTAAACCATCAAAAATAGCCATGATTCCTTAACAGCCAAAAAAAGTTGTTTAAAAAGTCTTATTGCAGACTCAACATGAAACTCTAGAACCGTAACACTACTTCAATTATTTTGTAGGTTTATGTGAGCACCCTCCAGCCAAGAAAGTGGCTTGTAATTTTGACTCGTTTCTTGGTATGGTATTCTCCAAAAGTGAGGCCTCATAGAGGATTCAAATAAATACCAGTACAGGTGAACCTGCTCTGCAAGAACAACTTCCAAATTGCCCAGTTTGAGTGAAAGGTGACACACAGTTCCATGATAAGGTAAAACTTTAGAGGTGTATGAAAAGCAAGAGTCCAACACGCGGGGGCGTGGAAGGTGCCCCCAGTTCAATGCTTCAACTATAACTCCGTCTTTGCTGTCATGGTTAGTGGTGTATGAAAAAAAATACTTTAAAAAAAATAAACAAACAAGCCACATGACACTATAATTTTTTTGGCCAAAAGAGAAAAAGAAATGTTTTCCCTTTTCATAGTCAGCCTTTGCAGATTTTTGATGACACATCTCTGATCTGATAGCACCTGCAATGCACACACTTTAAAAGCTCCACTCTTCGAACCTAACTGTGGTTTGACACTAAATCACAAAGATCTACCAGCAGGAACTTCAGTCAAGAAGCAAGTAAAATACACTCAAAATGTCAGAGTAAAGAACTTTCAGGTCAACAGCCATATTTGACTCCACAAATTTTGGGTTCACCAAAGTAAAATACTCAGTTTGATCTGCCCTTCCTTCACCATATAGTCAAATTGAATTGTACAAACGTATCTGCTCTGCCTTTTGACTTCTAACACTGAACAGTTGTTTTCTCTTTTGGTTTCAGACTCTAAAGGCTCCTGTTTGACGGAACGATTGAAGAGAAATAGCGCTGACCACAAGCTGCTTCACACTTCAAAAGAAGCGCTGTGTTTTTAAGCGCATGCATGTGTGTGAGGGAGGGAGAATGTGGGATAGAGTGAAAGAAAGAAGGAGACATGATGAGAAGCAACAAGTGTCTGAATGTTCCAGAAAACCCCTTGGAGATGGCCATCTGGACTGCATTCACACACACTCACAAACACAGAGACATATAGGTGTCTCCACGGACGCCGTCTGGTCTGAGGGACAGACCTGATGGTGCAGCTTGTGAACCATTGCATGCAACATATCTGTATTTCTGTTCTTATTAGAACCTTGTATTTGCTTTCATTCATTCAGATATGCTCTTTTGTGTCTAACCCTGGAAATGATCAATACATGTAGTGATGGAAATTATTTTCCCCTTGAAAAGTTATTCTGTTTCTATTATTTTGTTAAAGTTTTAGATCAAACAAATTTTAATAAACAAAATTACCTGGAAATACAAAAAGCAGTTTACAAATGATGTTGAACTTAATGGTTTGTGCCGCCGATGGCAGCAACAACTGCCGTAAAACCGACACTAACTGTTTTACATTGTTGTGTAGAACTTTTTGGTCCACTCTTTTTTGCAGAATTGGTTTAATTCAAAAACAGCTGTAGGTTTTCAAGCATTAACTGGTTGTTTAATATCATGGTGCAGCATCTTGATTGGATTTAAGACCAGACTTTGACTTGGCCACTGGGAAAATGTGACTTCTCTTTGTCATTCAGGGGTGCATTTGCTTTATTCTTCAGCCCAAGTTTATGACATTTTATGAAGTAGCTATCCATTATCTTTCAGGATTCTCTGCTAGAGAGCAGAGAATCCTGAAATCTGGTTTGTCCAGATCCTGAAGTCGCAAAACAACCCCAGGCCATCACACTACTACCACCATGCTCAACTGTAGGTGTGATACAGTGTCAGTTTTACCTGAAGTAAAACAGTTTTTATGAACTTTATGAAGTTCAGGTTTTGTCCCACCAGTCCACAGCACAGCTCTTAACTGAGACAGTGACATATTGTATGGTGCTTGAAGGGCTCTGCATGTTCAAGCCAAAGGGCTGAAGTCAGTTCTCAGTGTTGCAGTTGCATGACAAAAATTACATAATTTTCTTTTCATCCTAATGTTATCTGCCTCTTCTTGTCACAAACCCCCCTGTTGAACTTTTCGCCCCACTCTGCTTGCAGATTTGTTGTGTGACTGGTCAGAATTTTGTGGAAATATTTGTCAATACAGAAAACAGCCCCAACTACTCAACTTCCAGAAGCCAGTTTTTCAGCCAGAGAGCAGGATATACAGTTTGGAGGAGCAATTGTCATAGGCTATGAGGAATTATTTATTGTTGGACCACAACACTAAACTCTACTTAGTTCTGTTCTGAATATTCCACCAACATTTTCTGTTCTGTCTTTTTGGCTAACAATAACATGGAAAATAAAATTAGATGTTGCAGCTCCTCACTTTATTTACTCTTCCTCTGAACTTCCTCATCACTGTGCTTACTGCACTGCTGCAAACCATATGTATGACAAAACATAATGATGTATACTGCAGCAGGGGCCTGGCTTTGTGTCATCTTTAAGATCTTGTGGATCTTATGGACTTTTAAGGGTGTCTGTGAAAAAAACAGTTCCACCATCATGTGACCATTCATTGACAGTTTGACTTAGTTGGACCATGCTGGGCCATTTAGAACTCCTCCATGGGTTGCTGATGGACTCTTGCTGTAATTTTGGTATGCCAGCCATTACTACAATGATTCACCACTGTTCCATGTTTTCTTTTTTTTTTTTTTTTTTACATTTGTCAAAAACTGCATTTTGCATTATTTTTAGTTTGCTTGGTTAGATATTAAATTTGTTTTGACAAACAGCAGAAATTATAAGGCGTAAAAACTTTATTGCCATAGTTTTCCCCCCACATAAAGTTTGGGGTCAATTATAGTTTTTGGTGTCAAAACTATGCTTAACCACTCCAGGACATTCTCCATAATCCCTCAGTCCTAATTATACCAGGAGAGGTACTCTACACCACACACACGCATAATATGTCTTTCTATCTTCGTTGGACTTTGCATTGACTTCCATTCATTATCCATTCATTTCTAGAGCCTAATGCTGACCCTAACAAAAACCTAATATTTACCAGTACATGCTTAACCCTAAACCTAAACTAAACTTAATTCACACCTTAGTTCTAAGTCTAACCCCTCACTCAAAAACAGCTCTTCTTCTTCTGGGACCTGGGTTTTTTGCCCCATAAGAAAAAATAGGTCCTCACCCACAGTGAAGAGTATTTGAAAATGGATCTTTTAAGGTGAGAACCTCCCACCCCCGCCCCACACACATACACACACGCCTACAAAATGTGTATTCCATCATTAAAATTGTGAGTCTGTATGGGTTTGACCGTCAGGGAGTCTTCAGTGGCAGACAGCTGCCGTTCAGTGATGCACTACTTAACTCCGATGTGCATGTGTGTCCACAAAAACAGCATAAACACAATGGGCAAGGGTAATTGCTGCAGCAGCCTGTGCTAATTGATTGAGGACAGCATGCTTATGTACTCACATGCAGATTAACACATTAGCACATTAGCACATGCACGTACACAGAGGCCAATCAGGCCTCCTAATGGTGTGTCCCTGGAGAGAGAATTAGACAGGGACAGAGCAGTCAGAGATCAGGGAAGGAGATGGAGGATGAAGAGGTGCTGGAATAAAGAGGAAGAGAGGTGAAATGCTCTCTGGAGAACGTTGCTGGTTGGGGCTCTGAGTTTAGTGCACACATGCTATGGTAGGTGAGCGGTGTGTAGTGTGCATAAAAACAAGGTCTGAGGGATTGTCTCTTATTTTTAGGTCTGATGTGTTTTCTCGACTGTTCATCCTTCTCGGAAAGAGCTCCCCATCTCCTTTCTCTCAAACACACACAAACACACACAGCAGATTCTCAGAGCTCTCTGTGCACCATCGTGTCCCCATCTTTCACCAAAAAAAAAAAAAAATACTCACAAGCTGATCACCATAGCAACACGTTATGTTTCTTCCAGCACCATTTATCCCACCCAGAGAGGAGGGGTTGTGTGAGTAGTGTAGATGGAGACGGGAAGCAGAGGTGGTGTGTGATGAGGGGGTTGTGAGGCAATTCCTCCCCCTCCCCTAAAAAAAGATTCAAATGGTCATAACACGAGAGGTGGCCTGCAGCTCGCGTTGATAACCACAAGGCGGCAGCAGTGCTTAGTGTGTAAATCAATCACAAGCTGCACAAATATGACGAGCTGTACCCCTCTGCAACTAAACACCTCACCAGCTTATTCCCCTTATCATTATAAGGTGTGCAAGTGAAAGAGTTTGGCAATGTTTGCTAACATCAATTTTTGTGACAAGTGAGTGACAACCCCTGGACTGGATGTGAAAGTTTCAAAAAAGGCATCTTCCAAAGCAATGTCAACCAGTGGGATGCTGGGTACACTTTAAAGGATGTAGGAAAAACTGATTGAAGAGGGTAAAAAAATAAAATTAATGGTAAAACAGAAAAAGAGCAGGAAAAATCGCAAGAGTCCCCCATTTCCCCCAAGCATTAGGATTAAATATTGTGCTGCTGGCTGCACATGAGTTTGGGCTTGATCCTGTATGCTTGTGCACAGTATGTAATACAGTTACTGTATATGTGTGCTTTTTGGAGGGTGCTCTGGAAGCAGGTTAAGTGAGGAGTGAGTGGAAAAATGAGAGAAGTGTAGGAAGAGTAGGGAATGGGATGAAAGGATGTAGGTGAGACTAGGAAGAGGGAAAGGCCTAAATCCTCTGAGCTTTAGGGACAGAACAAGGAGAAGCACAAAGAGACTAATAATAATGTGGGGAAGGGGAAATGTAGTAGAGAAAAACAAAAATATGCTGTTGGCTGTGTAGGAGACATGCAGATAGGAAGGACAGCAAAAAGTCAAAGTGGAGCTGAGGAGTCAAACAAGAGCGACTACTATCTGTTAGTCTGAAAACTCTGTCAACTCTTCAACTTTATTCTCCCTCACTCCACACACACCTACACACCCCGACTCACACATACACTTTCACAGTCCTACTTGACTCTCTCTTCTGCACTGCTTTGTTTGTCGATTATTCTCCAGCTGAAGTGAGTTTTAGTTTTGGCACATTATAAAATTTTCAGGAGGCTTTACCTGGCGTGACGCTGTGAACTATTAGGTTTTAACAGTGGCTGACCTGAACAGTAGCGCTCTGAGTTTGCTCTGAGTCATATGTAGCCTCTGCACGCCACTTTACCGAACACAAAAAGTGGTTGTTTTGTATTTGTCAAAGCAATATGAAAGTATAAATGTGACATTCCCTTCCATCATGTTTCCATTGTGTTTTTTTTAGAAATTGGAAAAATTAAACATAGAGTGTGAATCTATTGATTTTTTCATAGTTGGTAAAGATACTGTAATTAAACATATTTAACATGGCTACAGGTGCAGCCTGATAGGTCTTACCTGTTTAACTATTCTCTCTTTTTTTCTTGTTTGAAAAGAAGTTTTTATCATATTTTGTTCATTACTTTGCTTTATTCCATTTTTTTTGTGACAAAAATGTCAGTGTTTTACAAAATGTTTTGTGTGAAAATTATTCATGTCCACAAAAAATGAATTTGATGAAAATTAAACTTTTATCCACACACGCATTCAGATCATGTCCGGAAACTGGTTAACGGACTTGGGTGGTGCACAGACAGAGAAATGAATGAACTCTAACAGCGTTGACTTCCAAACATTTTTCATTCATTTCTGACTTTACCCTAAACCTAACCATTACCAGTACATGCCTAACTCTAATCTTAACCCTATACTAAACTCAATTCACAACTTAGTCCTAAACCTAACCTCTAACTCAAAAACAGCACCTCTTTTTATGGGGCCGGGCTTTGGGACCCATAAGGAGCAGAGGGTCCCTGCAATGTAGTATTTGTTAATGGGAGTATCAGGGTTTCGACCTCTCCCCTGAAGTCCCGAAAGAGGGTCAAAAGGGTCAAAAGACCTGAGTCCAAACTGACAATTCTGATGGCTCAAATTAGCATCCCTTTTTCAATTGTAAACGTGGCCATTGACCATCAGGCCAGAAAGGAGGAGTGGAAAATCATGCAAAACTGGTTATAGCTAAAATAACCAAATATAGCTAAAATCCTTCAGGTCAGTCAACCCGTCTCTGGGCTCCAAAGGTAGAAATGTTAACATAGGACCCTTCTCTGGTACTCACAGTGTTAAAAAATTGTTCTTACACTGTATCAAATATACCCCCCCCCCTCCCCCCGGCACACACACACACACACACACACCTACACCCCCACCCCCCACACACACAAGAAACAATGGGGGTTGGAAATAAATCTTTGCGACTGCCATTCTTTTAGTTCAGTTATTTTATTTTTGTTTAATTTATGCACTACATTGCCATGAGTATTTTATTGCCTACTTTTATAAGCCCACTGTATTAACATCACATTTTTTATAAAGGTCTTTTTCTGACTCTACTGACCTTTATTTGAGAACGGTCAGACAGGAAAGTAGGTTGTGAGAGAGGGGGAAGACATGCGACAAAGGTCAGCAGACTGAGGCCTCCGCACATGGGTTGCGTGCTCCACCCCTGCTCCACTGCCGAAACTGACACCACATTCTTAATTTAAAGATATAAGTATGGCACTCGTCCACTCTTTGGAGCTACAACTATACAGCTATTCTATAAAGGTTATCTTCAGTGTTTAGAAATGGGAATACCTGACCGTTTTTCTTGGAGAACATTTGTGAGGTCAGGCCCTGATGTTTGATGTGAAGATCGGATTATCAGTCTTTGAAGACTTTGCTTTATCCTCTGGCAGACAGGCAGTCATGGTGGAAAGGTCAATTACAAACTTTCCAACACAAACCACGGCATGAAATTGGCCAAAATGAGCTGCAGTGTTAAATGTTCATTCCACTGGGAGAAAGGGAACAAGCCCAATTTATGAAAAACTCCATAATTCTGTCTCCACCAAGCTTGACACAATACAGCTAGGCAAATGTTCTGGCAAGTGCCAAATACAGTCATATTCACTGGATTTCAAGACAGAGAGGGATGATTTGTCTCTCCAGAGAACAAGTCATCAGTGTGTCAGTCCACTGGCACTTGGTGGTGTGAGGTTGGATGCAGCTGATCTGCCATGGAAAAATGTGTCATTAAGTATCTCTATGTACTATTCTTGAGCTAATCTGAAGGCCACGTGACACCTGTATGTCTGTAGCCACTAACTGAAAAACACTACACACCTCAACATCAACATCTGCTGCCTCTGCGCTGCAACTACGGCTGAGTTGCTGTTGTACTTTGTTGTGATTTCACTAACAGCTGCCAGGCTAATATGTATTGAACCAGAGATATCCTATCACAGTCTTATACTGGAAGTGATTGGAACAAATAATTTTAATAATTTGGACAGGTACCAGAAAACTCTTAGTAATTCACTAATATTTAATAAGAATACATTAAACCAAAACTGTTTGTTTGAAAAATACGGTGAAGGTTAACGATAAGCCACCTTGCATAGACAATAAAAGTTCACTATAAATAAACCACTATAAACTTTAGGACAGTATCTGCTTTCACAGAGTTACAATATTTATTTACTTGTTGATACTAATTAAAAATGTATTTATTTAGTGATACCCCCTGTAGCCACACTTTAAGACTTTCTCAAGGTGCCTTTGTTTTTGCCTTGATTCATGCATGACAAGTAATACATTTCAGCTGACTTTTCTTATATTTCATTATCAATTTGTTAAAATGTATAGTTTCCCAAGAATTGCTTATGCTTACAAGAATAAGGGAAGAGTAAATGGGAACTTTAAAGCTGATAAACCTTATACAATCTGCTGCTGTGATCTGGATCCCCCTCCTCTATTTGAATGTGTAAAAAAAATGAACTCCATTGGTCCACTGGTTACACTAGCTTTTTTCTAGCAAGTGTAGTTTTCCACCAGAAGCAAAATGACTCCATTTAAAAGACAGTTCTGATTTTTGTAGAATGTCCCATGAAGTTATCTTTAATAACAGTTTTCTTACTGTTTTCAGAAGAATCAAGTTCCTCACAGGTTGGAAGGTTGTTTCAGTAGTTGTGCTGCCTTTTGTAAGTTAAGCTGGACCAGCAAGGTTGAAAACCGCACTAGAACGCCCTCTGGTGGATATTTTGTTATGTTTTGATGACGCTGAAAAAGAATATAGATCCAAGATGGTGGAACGCGTCACCGAACAGTTCACGATTTAAGCTGATTATCATCCTAATACGTTGTGTTTCAGACAAGATTTGTTCGTAAGTGTTGGTTAATTGTAAAAGCAATAATTGTCTCTTTGTTTTATGTAACTGGTGTAAATAATTGTACGCTGGAGTCAGTTAGGAAAAGTTTTTATTTTTAGCTAGCAGCTAGAATAGCTAATTTGCTATGTTCGTTGGCTAATACTCAGTTTTGTATGTTTCAGTTTACGATGGCCAAAGTGATGGCAGTGGTCAGAGGCCACTCTTCAATAAACAAGTAGAAAAGAAACAAGTTTGGTTATTGGAGCGTCGTTTTCTGGCTGTCTAGCTGCTGAAAACTTGAAATCTCAGGGCGAGGACAGCACAGTAGTTTTCCACTAATTCCTGAGTTTTCTTGCTTTTTATCATTGTGAAAATTTTACCATTTACCATTTTACATGGCTCAATCCCTGCATCCCCATATAAAGTAAAAAATAGTGATCTAAGGAATTTCTAGATTTTAATCTAAAATAATTTACCTCCTGGCACTAATAAATTATCTAAATATTCTTTAGCTCATTACAATCTCCACAAGTCAGATGATCTTTTAGAACAAAGTTGCTCAATCTTAAGCAGTGCACTGGAGAGATCTGAGCTTCCAGATGAATTAAATAATCAAACACAGAGTTCAGGTTGGCAATAATATTCTAGATCTGATCAGAAACACAGAATCAATTTTAGATTGATTCTTTCAAAATTCAAAGAATGTTGAATTTTAGAGTCAACATTCTTTCTGGTTTGGTCAGTGTGCTGTATAACAACTTCTCAAACAGAACAAATTATTTACCTCCTTCAGTCACAGACAGACGTGAGATAATAATTACTTAAATATGCCTAGATACAGGCTTCTGTTGCTGTGGGTTTGTCAAAATTTAATAAGTTGATAATATGACTGCCTTGAGTTTTCGTTTTTGCTCCACTACCCTCAAAGAATAAATTATTGCTGCAGCAGCCCAAGAATCACCTGGTGAACATGAATGCTCAATAAGGCTGTCCAGCTGGCATGGGAGGTATGTTAAGCTGATTTGAAATGAGGAGAATTCAGGAGTGGTGTGAGCTGAAAAGGTCCTGTTACAAGGGACCCTTGGGACGAGCTCTGGGAAGCCTCAAAGGAATACTTAGAAATTATTTTGGTAACTCTAACAGAGAAGCAAAATCACTGACCTGCTTGGGCTGTTCAGGTACAGGGACACACACGTCTTAAGCCAGATTACTGAGTGAAGGAGGGGACGGTACAAATTTTACAGAGATTTCATGGCTGCAAGTTATATAGACTTGGAGGTACTACTTAGATATTCATGAAGCTCTGTTTTTCTCAGTGGTGGTCAGAAAGTAAGTTTATTATCAGAGGGAGCACTTTTACCTGAAGTTTACCTTGAAATACAGATTATACAGCTCGCTGGGAATCAAAATGAATTTTTTGTTTGGAACTACAAACAGTAAATTTCTTTTGTTTGGAAAAAATAAATCTATTAAACACAGCTTCAACTGAGATTTCAATACCGCCTCTAATTTTTTGCCCAAATATTCCAGTTCTCTTTTAGTCTGACTTTAGCAAATTCTTACACAAAGTTTAGAGGTTTAAGGGGATTTCTGCCTTCTAGATGAGCGTGTGTGTTCATCTGGAAGAAAGGGATTCTGTCTTTCAATGAGATGAGACCCTTACCTTCACCCAGAGCTAATTTGAGGCCTAAGTGTGGAGAACATGAAATATTTTTTAAAGCAACCGGGGAATATGTTAATCTATACTTTATATCTAACTCTGTAGGATCCTGATAATTTCCTTCATTGATCTTCATGTTTTGTGATTTGCATGTTGCACTATTTACAATAATAGCTGTCTGATAAAGTACTTACATACTATGATATTGTATCAAAATTAGTGTGAAATAGGTTAAAATAGTTAATGTAAATTCGAAAAAAGAAAAAAAAGATTTGTCAGACTTACTCAAAAATGTTATGTCAAGTGGCTCCACATAACTTTTTTAAGTTATAGTGCTTGATAAACATGAATAAATTATGCAAATAGTTGCCTTAAATTTCTAAAGTAGATAGGGCAGAATATTTTTATCAGTGTATTTTTATTGTTTTCATTTGCAAAAAGGAAATACAAATGCAAATTTCAGAAAGTTTTCCCAGGCTAAAGAGCTTTGGTCGTAACTTTCTCTGGGGGTGGTAAACTTGACCCATCAGCATCTGTTGCAACGATCGATCGTTCCTCTCCAAAACCCACAATATTCTCTCACCACGCCAAACATCAGAGGAGTTTGGGGAATTTGTTAATCCAGTGTAAATGTATTTTGTGGATTTGTAACAGCTTATCCCTGTTTTCCCTGAGGTGCCCTGTCAAAGGTGCCAGGGTCACAGTTTTGAGCTGTTCACCCTCAGTAAAACTGTGTTCCTTCACCCGGAATCAAATCAACCCAAATCCCATGGGAAGAACTGGAGGAAGTTACAGAAATGCTTCCAAAGAAAGTAACTGGGAAAAGTCATCCGGTCTTGGCTTTGATAAATATCACTAAAGTGGATGGGTAGAGGCATGAAAAATTACTTTATATATATTTTCAGGCAGTTATCACTTCAAATGAGTCAGGGTTCTTCCTGGATTAATTCTGCATTCTTTAGCTCTTATCCTTTAAACACTGTTATTTTATTTTTTTTACATTTCAATGTTTTACTCAAAGTTACAACTCTGATGATGAAAGATCTTTTTCATGCTGTAAATTGTGCAGCAGTTTGCTCAAATTCATACCCACTTCAGATCTAATATCCAAAAGGTCAACATGATTTGTAATTCTTTCCCAAAAGTATTTACACCCCCTAAGCTTTTCTACATCTGCAGAACAGAAAAGTAGTAAATACCTGCTTTGTTTTTGTTTGATAAACATCAGCTGTGTGGAATATGTTCTGTGGTTTTATGCCCAAGTGCTCACACTTAAATCATTTTAATTGGTGAGAATTACATAATATTTATTAAAACATAGAAAGACAGTATACTTTACTTTTAACCACATCTGCAGTAGCCTACACATTCCCTTCCTATGCAATTTCATTCCATTCTAATTGCTTTTCACTCCTCCACCTGGACTTTCTCCCAATTAAGTGGATTTCTAAGGTAGATGTTCTACTGGACCAATCAGCAGAGAGAAGAATGATGACGTTGATCTTCTGCGCTGCTTTAGAATTGTCTGCTTGTAGTTCTAGCAATGGCGGCGGAGGAAGTGAAGGAAGCCATTCAGTCTGTGTTGGTCACAATTCCAAACATTAACAACTAGGTAAATTTTAAAACTTCAACACAGTCCACACCTACAGGAAGCAATGATTTCTCAAAAGCTGAGAGTCTCAGACCCTCTGGACCCTCAGCTGGATTTTACCAGGCTACAACTGTAGTAAAATTCATAACATGTATTTACAATCTCACAACAGTAGGTCATCTACCTTGATGCTATTGGACCATTAAAGCAGCAGTACTTCTTTGAAATATCTAAAATACAAGAGGTCCTGCATATATCATGATTTAACACATCCATTAAATCATGATAAGCATTCTTGTAGCATCCTTGGTGAAAGCCATATGAATATGTTGTTGACCAGCAACAACAAGAGTGGAAGAAGTCACTGAACCCTGTATGCATGTAAACTACTAAGGTGGATATATCAAAGCTTTTGGTTTAGCCCTGAGTTCATTTTGTTGTTGGTATCTTTAATGACTTGGTGGGGTTAGTCCCCAATGGTAAAACAAAGCATTTTTTGTGCTGCATGAATCCACAACACATAAGCAAGAGTAAATTATTGTGACATTCTTAACTCAAATATCTTCTGACCTCAAAACTCGCCCGTCGTCTGAAGGAAGGCTAACTGAAAGAGACCAGTTTCTCAGTGGGTATCGTGTTCTGATGAAAATGATCCAGAACGTAGTGCAACATATAAGTGTTTGTGACTTATCTGTAATTCATGCATTAATAAGTGCAAGACTTGGTATGAATAAATGCATGAATTAATGCATGACATACGAAGTCATGAGGGTCCATGCTAATGAAAGGAGCTTGATGTGTTAACTCTATACTTGGCACATAAAAAAGTCTTAGTTAATATCATTAAACACAAGGGTGATACATTAATTAGCTTGTGAGGTCAAGTGAGTCCCCAGCCTTGTTTCATCAAGACACAGATAAGAGAAAATAACAAGTGAGGAATTTTGTTCAGTTAAGTCATCGTTTCTGTGATTTTGGTCAGAACTACATCTGATTTGACTTTTGAAGTGGATATTTCTCTGCAGGTTAAATCTATCTTAGATGTTTCTCTCTTCAGCACCGGGGAATTCCTTTACTATCAGACACCTGTTCACTTATTGAACCCTAAAGATTTCATTCTATAAAATGTAAAGCTCAAGGGATTATAAAACAATTGCCTGAGGGAATATAATGCCAAGGGTTCATTTTCAACTATGTGCCACCTCAAAGCTGCTGCTTGAATGTTTTGATTTTTTTAATGAACTACTGTTAAAATGTAATCTATGCTGCTCAAGCTGTTTTATTCACAGCATGGCTTTGCATGCAGTGAATTCAGACACATAGAACTTTTTCACATTTTTCACAAACTTTAATGTATTTAAAGTGAATTTTTATCTAACATGTTAACAAAAAGCAGTATATATTAATGTGGCAGTACAAGTTATAATTGTTGTATTTAAGGTTATGCCCTCTACAAGTTAATTAGAGGTTATCTCTCTTCCTCTACTTGGCCAAACTGTTTGTTTCCGGTGTTGTACGATGTGGGACGGCTGCTTCCCCCAGTGGCACTGAATTCTCTTCACCACTCTGCCTCTTGGATGGGATCTTAAAGCTAAGCGACTGAGATATTCTGAATTACTATTCGTCCATGATTTGTCTTTTTGATGTATCCTGTTAGCTAGCACTGTGATGTCTGCTCTACTAATTATAATTGACTACATGTGCTGAGTACTTGCTGCTGCTTCATCAGCGCTGGAACACACGTCCTGTCAGCTGCCTTGGTGGGTCTATTCTATACACCCAGTTTAGCAGATATTTGTGTGAGAGTTTGATTGTAACCACATGTTTGCTAATTGCTTCTGGCTAGTCTGAAGGAGCTGAAGGGTAGCTTCAGGGGAGGTCTGCTCTGTGAGGTGGAAGTTTGGAAACTGCAGGTTCGGTCTGCATTTGAGTTCTTTACTACCACAAAAATTTAACAGAAAAGGAACTACAGCTGAATGGTTGCCATGGAGATTAAAGGATTTGTCAAACACGCATAAAATAATCAAAGCCACACTCAAGGTATGTTTTTGTTGAGAGAATAGTATCACAACATGATGTAAAGCTCAAAGTAAATTTTAGATAATTGTTAGAATTATTATGTTTTGTTATCCTTCTTACATTAGTAGTTTTATATTACTAGTTGCTTTGTATTTAAAGGTTTAGTGTTCTCACCCCAGAGAGGAGGAACTTGTTAAACTGTGTGTAAGACATAGCTACCCTTTCCTTGACCTCAAGCATGTTTTTGCAGGTGCTTCTTTAGGAGAACTTTCTGACATATTCCTTAGTTGCCTCTAATTGTCTGTGTGTAGAATTTAGTTTCTGTTTCCCTTCCTTGTTATCAGGGTAGCCCCCCCCTTTTTGTTAAGATCACTCTCCCACATTCCATTCACTTCCTTTCCCTGATAATAAAAAGACAAGTTCAGCAGCAGAATGGCAGAACGCAAGGAGATCGACTTGTAGGAGCTGATCCTCTGTGCCTTCTCAATTCTTGCAAGAATTTGAATTTGAAAACTAAGTATCATTGTCTGTGGTTCTTTTTATATAGGTTGAGAAAATACCTATCAATAATACTGCCCCCCCTTTTTTTTTTCCTCCGAAGAGTTTTTGCAGCACTAGTGGCTCGTATTTTTTCGACAGTAGGGAGGAAGACACACGGCAAAGGTCATCAGGACCGGGAGTCGAACCCACGACGTCTGCGTCGAGGACTAAGGCTTCCAAACGTGGGGCGTGCTAACCCCCTGCACCACCACAGCACGCCCCATAATACTGCCCCTTTAAAAGAAAATAAGGATAAAAGATATTACTAGGGTAGTTCCATTTCTGTTATGTTTTGTGGTACAAAAGGACCCAAATGCAGACCAAATTGGAGCTGAAATTGGAGTACTTTAATAAAATGAGAGAACTTGCTGGGAAAATGTTGAAAGAGCAAGTCATGAAACATCTTCCAATACTTCTTTTGACGTAGCTATATCCATAAGGGCTTCTACAAAACTATAATATTGCCAGATGAAAGTTGACAGTTTTAAATTGTGATCTGCCAATATGTTCTGCATCATTTGAAGCCAGTTTTGTGGATGCAGCCAACACCCACTCAAACATCTGCTAACATTTATAGGTTGGTCTTTCAGAATGTTTTCCTCCAAAAAGCCTAAACTATGGGAGTCAAGATTAACTCATGGGTAAAGTGATGTTTGTATTTTGTCAGTGATGATGTAAACTGATTTTCAGTGTATTTCTACAGATGGAATGATAGTCTAAATTCATTCCTGGGTGACCCAAAATGCCAACACGTAATTTAACAAAATCATCACAATGTCACATTGGCGATGTCTCTGGTCAATGCTTGCTCAGAAAACTACACATGTATTTTGAAGAAAAGCTTTCTTCTGTAAACACAAATAAATCAAGCAGGTTTCTGTCAGTGACAGACCACAAGCCACAAAGCATTTTGTTGCCAATAATTTCTCTAACTATAATTTATCAAAGAATACCAGATGAAACAATGGCATTGGTGATGCTTTAACTTTGGAATTGTCTTGACAGGCTTTGGTTTTGGAATTGGTTACTAGCTGGACAAATCTTTATCAGCTAGTAACCAATGACAACCT
Source organism: Xiphophorus maculatus (assembly GCF_002775205.1). Classification (NCBI taxonomy): domain Eukaryota; kingdom Metazoa; phylum Chordata; class Actinopteri; order Cyprinodontiformes; family Poeciliidae; genus Xiphophorus; species Xiphophorus maculatus. The sequence continues at coordinate 31,409,133 of NC_036447.1, read as the reverse complement.
TAAAACCTGAAAACTGACCTCATTTCTCATCTCTATCCATCATCTCGAACTCCATCATCTCTTATCCCTACCACCTTCAAACATTATCACCTGCTTCTACATCCCTTCCATATCCAGAAACTCAGAATCATCAAGCAATCATTCAAATAAAAACCAATATTACTCTTCTGCTGCACATGATGCTGGTGTAATTATACTCAACTACTAACTAAGAAGTACCTTTTTAAATAATTGGTTGGTGTTAACTGTTTTTCATTCAGATACTGTAATATAAGGATAACACCTGATGAGATACACTGTAAAGATTGCCAGACCATCTTGATTACCAACCTGGGCTCTTTGTGTATGGAAGTTGCATGTGTTCCCTGTTCATGTCTGGATTTTTTCTCAAAATTCTCCAGACTCCTACTTCAGTCCAAACACATATCTGTTAGGTTAACTGTTCAAGAAGTGACCGACCACACAACCCATCAAAACCCATCAAAACAAAAGACAAGCCAAAGATGAGCCAGCTGAGGGACAACAGTTTTGTTGTTTTATATCTGACTCCAAGTTGCTCAACTGCGAACCTTCAGAACTGACAAAAACTTCAGAAAAACCTGAGCAAAGGTCCAGTTTCTTTCAATTTAGTTGATTGTAGCAGACATGACCTGGATGACTGAGGATATACACAGGCATGCTGTGGTACATTTTGGAGACATTAATAAACTTCCTTATTTTGTGAAAGTATTCACAGTTTACTCATAAACACTGAAGTAGTAGTGAGTTTGCAAAGGCGTCTGCATTTGCATTTTGTATGTACTTACTCATGCAAAGCTAACATAACCTAACATTAAGTTCATTTTTTCTCCCCTTTTGCTAAAGGCTAAAAATATGTGTGTTCTCACTGTGATATCATATTATCTTACTTCCTGTGACTCTCTGTGTATGAAGCTGTGCATGTGTAGGTGCACAAGGATTATGATGCAGAGTTCACTAGGGTGCTTACCTCTTATTTTGGCTTTTTTTAGGAACAGCCATAACAGCTCTCTCTCTTGAATGCACACACACGCGCGCGTACACACAAGAGATACACACAACGTGATTACACTTCAGTGGGTAGAGAACCCTTTTAAGCAGTGCTTCCCTCTCTGTCTCCATGCTGTAGATCACTAAGATGGCGGTTGTCAGTGTCAGCAACATGAGCTGAGTGCATGTGGGCTGATGTCAGTGTTTCTGCAGCTCTTACAGGTATGATGTGATGAAACAAGACTTGACAGGTCTGAAAAAGGAGGTGGGCAGCCATGGAGCTGAGAGGCCATAGAAGTCAAGTTTGTTTGGTCCTTCTGTCACACTTTTCCCCAACTATGATCTTATTATTCTAATTTGATGACTGTCACCATTCGGTCTCCCTCTTGTTCCTTTCCTGATTCTCCTTTTATGATGTTTGGCAGCCTCTCTGCCTTTCTTCTGCTCTCTGTATCTCTGTCTCTGTCTCTGTCCTCTTCTTCCTGTGCGCGCCCCCTCATCTCTTTCCTCCTGTGGTTTGATCAGTGGGAGCAAAATCTCAGCAGGAGTATTTAAGGAAAGAGAAGACCCCCTCTTTTATTTTCCCTTTCTTTTCCCACTTTCTCACATTTCTTTGTGCTCGCATTTCCTCTTCTTCCTCTTATTTTATTCTCACCTTAAAATTTCTCCTTTGCTTCTCTTTCTAACAGTTCCATGTGTTTTTCATGCAAAATTCCTCAAAGTGTAGAGATTTTCCTCAGTAACCACGCATGTATGCAGGTCTGTGAGGGGAACTTAAAGTGTTTGAAGCAAGAGCGTACAGTAGTACTGTTCACTTACACACCCAGAGAGTTGCTTCTGAATCACTCAGACTAATATGGCCTTAAGGTGCAGCTCCAGAGACCAACCACATCTGTGAGTAATTCTGGTGCGTTTTCTCAGAGAAATCTGAGTCTGCAAAGGAAAGTAAATGCAGAAAGTAATTATTATTGTGGCGGAGAGGGTTAGCACGCCCCACGTTTGGAGGTCTTAGTCCTCGACGCAGACATCGCGGGTTCGACTCCCGGCCCCGACGACCTTTGCTGCATGTCTTCCGCCCTCTTTCCTGTCTGCCTACTGTCACAAAAAATACGAGCCGCAAAAACTCTTCAGAGAAAAAAAAAAGAAAGTAATTATTATCTATATTCTAGTTATTTGAGATCCAATGCATTAAGCAGCCTCATATTTAAAGGGACAGTTCACCATGTTTGAAAGAGTTTTGTTGAAAGACTATTCAGTCCACTTCAGTTTATCTTCAGTGCAAATATCGATACGGCTAAAATTCAACTCATGAGAGGACCAAACTGTGTCTATGCAGTTTAAATGTTTTCCTCTGACAAATAGAGATTTTCCCAAACAATAAGGTAAAACTGAGACTGACTGAGAAAGATCAAAATTAGCAGTTCAAGACGAGTTCATGCACTTTACAGGTTATATTGCTTACCTGCTATTTCTACAAAGTTGGTGGCCTTAACTCATCATTTTCTTTGTTGCAATGTCACCTGCTCTCATTATTCTCCTTGTATGTAAGTCATTGAATGTCACTAGCCATGTAGCATGGCTAGTGCTACATGGCACTATTTTTAGTGCTATCTAGCACTAAAAATATCTATTTTTACTATCACTCATAACAAACAGTCAACACATTTAATACATTTAAATGTTATAACAAGCTTACTGTAACATTTCTCCCTAAATATTTGTACCTGCATTAGAATCTTTGCTTTTTCTGGTGGTTTGTGAGATTTGTTGCGATTATTAGTTTTTAAAGAAAGCTATGTTTGGGAAAATGACAAGCTTGATAAACATGCCTTGCTCTGAATGATTGTCAAGCAGTTAAGAATCCAGAAAAACAATTCATTGGTGAAATTTCAGACAAAAGCACATAGTTTTGATTCTTCTTTTGAAAGAAAACATCATTCAAATTCAATTCAAATTCAAAAATACTTTATTGATCACAAAGGGAAATTAATGTTGTAACTCATTTAATTAAAGAGCTACGGTAGACAGTGATGGTTGTTGGCAACAGTCTGTATTACTGTGAATTTGAACAAGCCTCTGACTGAAAACACTCTGTTTGCCCAAGACAGTCTCATGTAGAGGACGGTCAGGATTGTCCATAATTTTCTTGATTTTATGAAGAATCCTTCTTTGCATTATCATCTCCAGAAGTTCTACAGTCCTCACCAGAACAGAACCAGAACAGAACCAGCCTTCTTTATCAGGGTGTTGAGCCTTTTTAGGTCTCTGGCTCTGATGCTGCTGCTCCAACAGATAACAGCAGAGATGACGCTCTCAACAATAGACTGATAGAAGATCTGCAGCATCTTGCTGCAAACCTTGAAGGATTTTGGCTTCCTCAGGAAGTCCAGTCTGCTCTGTCCCTTATTATAGATGGTTCACTGTTGCGTCTCCAGTCCAGTCTGTTGTCCAGATGAACACCGAGGTATTTATATTCTTCAACTACCTTCACTTTTTCTCCCATGATGGAAATAGGATTTGATCTAATCCTGTTTCTACTGAAATCAACAATAATCTCCTTTGTTTTGTTTACATTTAAGATGAGATGATTGTTCCCTCCATGACACAAAGGAGTCCACCAGCTCTCTGTACTCAGCCTCTTGTCCATCTCTGATTCAACCGACAGCTGCAGAGTCATCTGAGTATTTCTGGAGATGACAGAAGTTGGACTTGTGCTGGAAGTCTGAAGTGTACGTTACTTCATCTTAAAATCTAATTTTACACCTTTCAGCAACATTCTACGTTAGAGTTAGAAATTGTAGACATCATTGGACAATGTAAATCTGTTTTGAAAGAGATCTTAGAGATGATAAAAGTGTTCATAACAATCTAAAAGACAAAGTACCATCCTTTTACCGTTTGGAATACTGTCATTTAATTTCTTTGCATAGCCAAGTTTTCTAACTTGAACCACTTTTGTATTGGTACAATGATAGAAAATATCAAAGTTTAATTAGGTAACATTTTGCTCACTGTACCAGCAAACCCATTTTGTGGATATATTTTAAAAAGTTTCAACCCAGTGCTGTTAACAGTGTAGATAAATATGCGAATAAGGGTAAACAAGGTACGAATTTTGCTGGTTCCTGAGCGCATGGACGGTTGGAGCATTTTGTTGAGGAAGTTGCAGCGTGTGGGTGTAAACAAAGGCCAAACTTCAGCCGCAGGCCTGTTTACTCTGTTCTGTTTATATCTCATGCCATTTAAAGTACATGTTCAAATGTTTCTAAAACTTATTAAATGTGTTTTTCTGTATGATTAGCTAAACTTATTGTGTTCCACATCAGCTATGTTTCTTCTAGACACTGAAGTATTTCTAGTGATGATGTTATGTCGTTGTTACATGTCACTGTGGTCTGCAAAGTAACATATTTAACCATGTTATTAGGACTGAGCGTCGTTTCCCTATGCTGAGGCTCAGAACACATTACACAAGACAAAATTGCTCATTAAATCTGACAAGTATTCTCATCGAGCTGCAGAATGATGCCTGACAGCTTCACACACTTCATCAAGTATTTAATGCATACTCCGTTTTATACATGGCTGTCTGTGTGCGATGCAGATCTGTGAGTCTGTGCCTGGGTGTTAGTGCAAAGGAACAGCTCTTGATAAAACCACCGAAATGACAGAAAACAGCAGTGCATCCTCTCAGTCTCCTCTCACTCATACACACAGATGAGGCCTCTGGAGTTCAGTTTGCTCTGTTGCCGAGGGCACTGAGCCTTTGTGGGGCAGTCCATTGTGGGAATGCGTAAGACCATGAAGAGCACAGAACACTGAGTAAATGGATAAGAGGAAGAAATTGCATAAAAACATTTGTGGAGAAGAATAAATGTTCTGTAATTTCTTAGCAGATGAATTTAGTCTAAAGAATCAATATTGTTGTTGCTAAAATTGCTTAATGTGGATGAATAAAATTTGAACATGGGGTTTCATCAGAGGACATCTGACTTACTTGGGCCATATTTGTTTTTGTGTGTGTGTGTGTTGTTTTGTATCGCATATCAACCCGTCACAATTAAAACTAGTCCTTTGGATCTAGTTCAGAAAGAAACAAGAAGTAAAAGCTACCAGGCCGCAGTTCTATCAGATCAGCAAACTAGTAGCACAAACTGATGGCTATATCTGTCAGACAAGTATATACTGTGATTACCACATGCTTTTATTTAATCAGCAACAAAACACCATGACATAGAAGTTAGATCATCATAAACTTCATTATTAACAGCAGTATGACATCCTGACTTAACAGTTAACCGGTCAGACCATCATCAAAGAACAGGTTGACTGTAGTTGCAACTAGACCCTGCTGCAACTACAGAAGCAGGGTCTGGATGCTGTAGTCACTAGATGTATATTAATCTAGTTATCATTAAAAACAATTTATTGACTTATTTTTTGTTGTATCTTGTTATGTCTGCTGAACTGACAGCTCCTCTAAATGTCACAAACCACTGAATGCGCATGTATACTCACTGCATGCATGCTACTCTGACAACATATGCTGATCTGACAGAACACCTTATTCTGATTTTTATTACAGGGTTTTTATTTGGCATAATTTGGTCCACACTCCTCACCAGCTGATGGCGATAATTCTCCATTAAGTTGTTTGTCAACCACCATAAAACACAAAGTAGAAGAAAAAGAACCAATCACCACCCCTCGAATATTTTTCAGGCAAAGGAGCATTTTTAGGTTCCTTTATTTACGTTTTGTTTCCAGTTTCGGCTGTGTTCCTTATGCTGCTGTTCTTGTGGGATTAACATTAGTTTCCTGTTATTCCTTTAAAAACATTGAGACTCAGTGGAGTATAGTATGCAAAGTAAAATACATGTATATATCTGTTGGTTTGCGATCCGAAATCAGACAAAGTCCAGCCATTATAGAGCTCTAAATCTTTTCTGTATCAGTTCTTTGCACATTACACTACCATTTTCAAACTGACAAACATTCCAAACAAGAGGGAGCCACCCATCTGATTCAAACCACCTGGCTTTTAAAGCATAGCCAGGACTAATTAAGGGGCGGAGACAACAATTACATTTCCAGGTAAACGAAAGAACAAACATTTGTGCTAAACAATATTCCTAAACAAATATTTACAGAATTACAACTAACAATTTAACACAAACAAAAATAAGCTGGGACAAAACAAAAAATAAAACAAACATCTCTCCTTCTCAAAGAATGGACCTTCCCAGTAAGGTCAATTGGAAACACCAGGTCCTAGGCATCACTGCTCATGGGCGCGCCTCCATGGCAACACATGACCTCAAAGGAAAGAGGATGATCAAAACAAAATATTAAATAAAGCAACAATACAGGAAGCACAAAAAACAACAACACCTGTTGAGGGGGGGTAAATCCCTCACACTATCCTAAGAATATGTTAGGATCTGGGCTCTGGGGAGCCTTTTTGTCAGTTTCTCTCATCCTTTTGTTCATCCACCTTTTCCCATCTGTCCCTGCTTGTTTTCCTCTTTTTTTATTTGCTCATCCTAACAAGTGAGATTCACACCAACGAGGTCATAGCAGATTACAGGAGGTCCAGGAGGACAATGCACCCACCTCTTACAATTTAAGAGGAGGTGGTGGAGGGATGTGGATGTTCAAATCGTGGACATCCATGTTACCTCAGACCTGATCTGGTCACTGAACACCGCTTTTCTGATGAGGAAGGCCAAACAAAGACTCTTCTTACTCAGGAAATTGAAAAGTGCTGGCCTTCCTGCTCATGTTACTCAGCAACCTTGGATGGGCACAGGATAAGAACAAGGGGGCCGAATGTCATTCACATTGGTCCTCAATACAGGCACACCACAGGGCTGTGTGCTTAGTCTGGTATTTTTACTCTGTCCACCCACGACTGCGAAGCTATCCACTTTTCTAACAGGGTTCTAAAATTTGCTATCAGACCCACTACGGTGGTATAATCTGCAGATAATTATAAGACCCTGTCCAGAGAGGAGATCCCATACCTGTCCCAGTGGCGTTCACTGAACAACCTAGTGCTGAACAATTTCTCTGTCTATTGCCGGCCTCACAACCCTTCCCCTGCATTAGTAATCATCACAACAGAACAACCTAATGAAGAAGGCTGGTTCTCTTGTGGTTCTGTTCTGGGTACAACTGTGGAACCTCTTAAGATGACGATGCAAAGAAGGTGTAGCGGCTAAAATTCTGTATTTTAGGCTACTGGTTGCTGCTGTTCCTGGTAAGCGTTGGTTTTCTGTGTGCTCAATCAAGATTTCCCGATCTTCAGTTTGACTTATAATCATAAAGTCATTTATTTTCTGTAGAATTTCAATTGTCTTGCCATTTCAATTTAGAACCACATAAATCAGCTGTAACTCAAAACCAAGCACAGTAGAAAAGCGTTTGCCTCTTCCCATTAGCAACACCTGAACAGAATCCCACTTGACCTTAAATAACCTCATCCCCCTTGAGACATACTCAGAACTGAAAATGAAATGCGCCCCTTGGTGGCGATAAACACAGGAAAAGATAAATGGCTCCTACAGAAGGATTTTACATAAAATCGAGAAACTTATGGACAAACCCTGATCATCCTCTTCATGAGAATGTCTCAGAAGAACAGAGTGTCTTCAGTCAGAGGCTTGTTCAAATTCACAGTAATACAGACCTCTACAGGAGATCTTTCCTGCCAATAGCCATCACTATCTACAATAACCCTTTGAAGAATCTTTAATAATATGAGTTACAACATTTAATATCCCTTTGGGATAAAAAAAATTTTTAAAAAATTGTATTTTAATTGAATTGAATTGAATCACAGCACAAGTACATTAAAATCAGATATTCTTGTTATCAACATGCCACTCCATAAAATTGCCCTAAGTTCATCCTCCTCTGCTGCTGAAGAACACTAGTTTCTATAGAAATTCATGCAAACAAAAACCCTTAAACCAGGGGTGCCCAAAGTGGGTCTTCGAGGGCCGGCATCCTGCATGTTTTAGTTCTCTCTCTGGTTTAACGCACCTGGATCAAATGATGGCTTGTTAGAAGGCCTAAAAAGAACACTGAGATGCTGAAAAGGTTGTTACTACCTCCAGGGAGAGAACTAAAACTTACAGGATGCCGGCCCTCGAGAACTGACTTTGGGCACCCCTGCCTTAAACTAACATTGTGGCTTTCAGTGTAATCATGTAGGTCACCGAATGAATCCTTCCACAATGGCAATTACATGGATTGCTTAAATGGAGAACCATTCTCTTGGCTGAAGTGTAAGATTTTTTGTGGTCTGAATGTTTCCAGCTGAGTTGGATGTCAGCCTAAATGGCAAACATAATCAATCCCTCCAGGTGGTCTTATGACTCACTTCTTTTAGTTTTTATTCAGCCTTCAATAATGTTTTTTGATTCCTCCGCGCTGCAATAAGCTTTGTAAACAAATTATTTAAGTAAGGTAGTTGTGTTTTTTAAATCTTTTTTTTCCAACTTACTGGAACTTTGCCAACCTTAACTTTCTTGCTGTCAGATCTGGAACAAACTCAGCTGTGATTACAATGGCAACTGACAACAGTGTGAAGCATATTTAGGAAAACGGTGTTGACATATTGACTTGTTTTTTTTAGATCGGTGACCCAACATTGTTCAATAGTGTCATGGAAGCAGACAGCTGGGTAAGAGGACCAGGAATCTGTTCATTTATCATTATCAGTTACACCGGCGCTTTTTATGCGGTGACAAGCCAAGATATCTGCTGTGAATGGGTCTATTGAATCTGGCAAACAGCTGCTGAACCATGTTGCTCAACTCCCTTATTGTTTCCTCTGTTACTGAGAAACTCTGTACCTCTCCGACAGATGTCAGTGTGGGAGGCTGACATCTCTCAGCAAGTCGACCCTTGTTCTTTATGCAAATCAAGCAAAGACAAAGGCTTAAAAACTGTTTGTATGAAGGATTAGCTAAAAGACTCAGACAACTGAAATCCTGTCATCCTCTTTACTGGATATTGGGGGTGGTAGCAGCCACCCAGTAACTGCAGATAGAGCAACAAAGACACTAGTTGCTTTTAATCATAAAAGCTGTGCATGCTGCAAAGCTAAGCTTTTTTGTACCAATCATATTTGGTGAGAGAACGTTTGGCAGATCAATTAAAATGAAAATCAAAGGCGACACCAACAGAAAAGGATGAGACCATAAAGGGTTAGATTAGATTTTTTTGATGTGGAGTCACTGCTAAAATCTGTATCCATCCTGATTAGATATTAGCTTCATTTATGCTCAGATCACTTCATAAACCTTAACCTGCTCATGGGACAATTTGATGATTCAGGATACCAACAGCAGCAACAATGAGACCAACAACAGAACCATAGTGTAGCTGTGATGAAAATTTACATTTACTCATAATGCCCCCCTGCAGCCCCCCCAAAAAAACAACAAAAAAAAACTGTAAAAGAGCAGTTCAGATGAGTCATCAGAAGTCCAAAATTAGTATTAATAAGAACCAGAACACACATTCTGTATATTCTGGTAAAAAAAATGATGTGTCTATGATAAAGTCAGAAAGCTATCACTCAGGCTGAGAGCTATTCAGCATCACCAGACCTACAGTCAGCATGAAGTGTCTCAAATGCCTTGGACAGTTCCAGCTCGGCTGGCCGCCCCCCAGTCAGCACTGTGGACAGAGACATGGAGCTACAAATGAACAAAAATCAAAAAGATATGCAAACTTTAAGCTTCTCTAGCAACATAAACGTCAGAAATTAGTTTCTTAAAATGAGATAATGGGTGCTGGGTAGTTGGAAGACTTCAATTGGTAATCCATACCCAGCTTGAGAAGCCAGCAGGAAACATCTATGTGGCCCAGTGGTATTTTTTTATTTTTTTTTACAAAAAAGAAATGCTTTGTGCTCCCTGCCTCCTGTTGTGTCGCCCAGTTTGCCCTTTTCTCCTAGTGTGAGACTAATTCAATACAATTTTGTACAAAGATTTTTCTTGTACACTGAACTTCCAGGCTTTTTTCCTGGCCATGTCACGCTCTAAAAAGTGAGGCAGTGATGGTTAAAGAGCAGCGAAGCTCACCCCAACAAAAAAAGATGACGTTGGAACATTGTTGTGGTCACAGCTCAATAATTCATGGCTCGGGTTAACGTGGCTGAAAGTTTGAAGCTGGTTTATTTAACTGAAAATCCTGTTTAACTATGACAAGGGTTTAAATAAAATGCTATTTCAATTTCATTTTCACACTTGGGAAAATGATTTAAAAAGGGAATTTTGGATGCAGTTCCATGAATACTAAATAAATAAAATTAGTTTCCTAAAGTAAATCAAGCTGTTTTTTTATTAATTACTTTTTTTATCACTATCTTACTCAATCCATCCATCCATCCATTTTCTAACACCCTTGTCCCTAGTGGGGTCCGGAGGGGTGCTGGTGCCTATCTCTAGCTAACGTTCCAGGTGAGAGGCGGGGTCACCCTGGGCAGGTCGCCAGTCTGTCGCAGGGCTATCTTACTCAAAATACAATCATTTTATTTGCTATAACTAGTATATGTTGGGTTCTAAATACAAAACACCATAAAAATATAGCATTGCTATCCTCATTCTTTTGACTCCTTTTTGATGGAAGAAAGAGTTTTATGAAAGTGCAAAGTAGAGATTATTGGTGTCATTTAAATTTGGAATGAATGAATTATATTGAAAACTGTTCCGAATGTATTTTTTGATCTATTCTTAGATGAACCTGTAAGTATAACTTACACCATGAAATCCCTAGTGTCAAATTATCAGTGTCAGAGCATGTCAACTCTGAAAGAGTTCATCTCATAGAGTAGCATGAGACTAGAAAAATGTAACACTTGCAAAAAAAATTAAGAGTGGCATCGCCACACAGAATATGTGGTATTGAGGTGCTCATGCCACAGGAATCTTTTGACATGTAGATGAAATATGTCTTGTGTTTTGTTGAGGAAAAAATGCACATGAGGAAAATGAGAAATCAAACTGATAGCTCACAGCATTAATGACCAATAACTTTACTTCAAAGAATTTATATTCTATGTTTTAGTCCAATTTATCAATAAATATTAGAAATTAGGCACCAACACCACAAAAAGGCTAAATTTAAACACATAATAAGAATCCTCTAAACAGTTATGTATCTGGCACAAATACACTAAAACAAGACCCAAATACAAAAATGAGACTTGAAGCGACTATAAAGAGATGCAAATTGGCTCAAATGAGACACAAACAGCATTAATTACACCCAAAATGTATAATGAGGCATAAAATGACCTAAATGAGACAGAAGAACTATAATAGTACACAAAAAGACATTCGAATTTAGTGAAACGACACAGATGAATGTAAAACAGTCAAAAAGTGACACACAGAATGAAAAGAGCAGACTTGGGTGATTAGAAGTGCAGTTTGTGGCTATTTTGTGTCACAACTGTTCTGGGTGTTTTGTTTGTATGTGGGCATGAATGTGCCTGAATTCCTACTGTTTAAAAATCCACACATGATTACAGGATGAATAAATGAAGTAAGCTTTGAAGAGGCAAATCTGAACCCTTTAATCAGTTTCTTGGGACTTGCTTTAAAAGAAGGTAGATAGTTAAGCCACTGGAAGATTCATGGTAACCATTTCATCTTAGCCTTATTACACAGTGATCCTCGGTCAACATCTCAACATAGTTACAACATGAAAAATGAGTGTAAACAGTAAAGTTATTGTTTGCATGATGGTGCAAATGTGCTTCTGCCTCGAAGTCTGTGAAGGCTGGTGGTACCGTCGTGCTATGAGGATCCTTTTGTTTAGAAGAGATGGGGATGGAGGTGAATAAGACTTTTGAGGGATCATCATTCTAAACATACAGCTAGAACTGCTGAATGGATGAGATCACAGGTTTTTTATGTGTTAGAATGGCAAAATTAAAGTTCAGACCCAAATGCAACTTTGAATTCATGGCTAAAGTTGAACATTTCCAATCCAACTTGACTGAATTTCAGCTAGTTTGCAAAGAAGATTGGGCAAATTTTTCCGTTAAAGGTGTTGGAACGCTGCACAGTTACTACCCAAAAGATGTACACCACATTTCTCAGATTTATATTTCTAACTAACATATATATATATATATATATATAGTTGACCATTTTCTTCTTCCAATTATTCACACTTTTGTTTTTGTCTGTCACAAAAAAATGTACCAAAATAGAGAGATGTTCAAAAGCATTTGGCATTGATCTGAGGTTTGTTTCATACCTTCTTGGAAGAAAGATATTAAGAAATGATTTGGATTTCAACTGTACACCACATCCAAAATATATTTGTATTCCAATAAAACTTATGGTTTTTGGTTAAAAAACAAAAATAAATTCAACATCAATGAAGAAAATTACAATAACATTTTTTTCTTTTGATTTTCTTTTGAACATTTTTTGAGTATTGAAAATTGAATCGCATTCAGAAGTGATTAAAATGTTCTTTTATAGGTTCGTGGGATGTTCTGTGAAATTTATGTCAATTCAAAGCAATAAGCAAAGCAATAAACAATGACATTACTGTCCACAATAAATAAAGAACTAACAAAATACCTTTTTACACCTCTGACCATAAATAACACATCAGCAACACAGAACACAGTGGGTCCTTTAGAATGTCAGGATATGTCATCTCTCATTTCAGGCACACACACATGCAGGAGCTGGCCTAGTTTGTCTGTCATAGGACCTCTATGGTTGAGGGGGAGGTGGCGAGTGGCGAGGGGACGTTGCCCGCCGGCGAGCTCTTCCCTCCTGGTTAGGGCTGAGTGCTTCCTTCTCTCCTGCCTGGAGCTTCATCATTTATAGACGAGACAAAATAAAACAAACACAACAAAACGACTTGAAGTCTGAGAGCTGCGGTTCTCACATATATGGGCGCTCAACATAGAGAGGCCAACCGAGATGCAGACAGAGCAGAGTTTGTGTAAGTCCTTGTTTCTGCCTCCCAGTATTCCTCAGCAGGCAGCAGTCAGGTGGAAAGCCTCTGTTAGAACACCAACGCTGTGTCACTATTTGTAAACGGGTGGGTGGGGCATTGGGTTTGTGATTATCAAGGTTATTAAACCTAAATTTACTCTAAATGTTTGACATCTAATCTCACAACCAGAAGTGCCTTGATTGTCATACAGCCATCAGCATAACTGTGGAGCTGTTTATGTGTGCAAGTGAGAGACAGAGACTAGTTGTCATTAATCAAGTGAAAGCGTTCCACTCAATGCTCATATATGATTTATGGTTGACTATCAGAGAGGCCATGATGCTTTTGTTGCTCAAGCTGAGCTGAGTGACAGACTGCAGGGTCACACATCATCTGTCAGCCTTTACTAAAGCGAATAGAAAGGCCATCCTCAAAGGAGGGAAAAGGTGGATATCCTGGGTGGTTCTACAGCAAGACTCAAAGCCTTGCATGACAGTAAAAAACGTTGGCTAAAATATGATGGTTGATATTATTAAAATTAGGGTATGTGAACTAAAGGATGTCATTGTATCACCTTATGAATAGCTTTCATTGTATTTTGTTGGGATGTTGTGGGAGAAGCCAACAGAAAGCACTGCATAGCTGTAAAGGTCAAGTAAAGGATACAATGTTTTCCATTTTCTTAAATAAAAATCAACAGGGTGTGTTATTCAGATGTATTTAGCCGCTGTGAGTTAAAGGTTACCTGAAACATTTGATCTGTAATGGCGTTGGTGTGCACTACTAGTTTCATACATAATAAAACTGATATTTTTGTCTATTCAAAATAGCTCAGTCAGATTGGATGCACATAAAACATAATCATCTGATGCAGTTTTCCCAGCTTGGGGAAAAAAAAACTACAACCAATGAGCTGTTTCTGTCACAGTCACTGAAATGTTTTATTGACAAACACAAAAATGCCAGAGCAAAATAATGAGCACTAAGACAATTTGCTTGATCGCTAAAGAGATGCTGCCCTTTAATCTAATTGAAAAGACGCCATTTTAAAAAATGATGCAAAAATTTGACACTCAGTACGCAGTATTAACTGTTTTTCCTTGTGTGAGCCTCATTAATATATTTTGAAGGGCAATTGTATTTACAGAGACTTCATAATCCATTTTATCTATTTTTTGGTTTATTTATTGGATAGTTAAAATGTCTTTCAGTTCCTGTGTAAGACACTGTTTGGAAAGACATTTTTTAATCTTTGGGAGGGTGTAATTAATATATTATATTAATAGAAAATCTTGCCAAAACAACAATGCTATCATTTATCGTAATAATTTCTGAGACAATGTATTTCCCAGCAAAATTTGTTATTTTGGTAAATTTGTGTCTTTGTTAGATTTGCAAGTGGATACTCTGCGAGATATTCAAAGTTTGAGATGTTATTTTATATTTCAACACTTCAGTAGACTCTTCTACAACCCGATCTCTGAGTCTGGATATCAGGGTCAGGCAGATGCCACACTATTCACTTTTTTTTTTTTAAACTTGTCTTTCTACTTCACAATTATGCAATTATTTTGTGTTGGCCTATCAAATGAAGTCAAATAAAATTCACAGATTTTTGTGCTTGTAATGTGAGAAAATGACAGTGTATACTCAGACAGAATACAAAATCGCTGAAATAATGAGAGATTGCTCCAATATTGCTGTACAACTCTAATTTTCTCTTTCACTGCTGTCTAAGAAGTCAATTAATATAAAAAAATGTGTGGGTGAAACTTATTGAAAATCTGTCAAATTCAAAAACCTCCATGCAGTCTGGAATGACTATAGCTGTTTCAGAATATGTTCTATACAACAAATAACAGATTATTGCTGTATTTGTCTGTATGTCTGATCTGTTACCTTTAAAATTATCTACAGCTTTGGTTCCTTGGTTCTAATGACGATGTCTGTTCACTAATGTTCACTAACAAAGACAGTATACCTCTTGTAATTGATAAGCTTATAAATGATCAATGTGAAGCATCAATACGCATTAAAAGTCAAATCAGTTAGATTAAGTAAAATCTCAAATATAGTAAAATAGTAAAATATTTATATTTTCTCTGAAAGGTAATTTCTTATTTTCAGAGAGCCTAGACTGTATGAAAAGAATAATTTAAATATACTATAAAAGTGTTTAATTTGCAGAATCCCAGAATTTACAGTATATAATCATTCAGTTCACAATTCACTTAAATTGTGAACTGAATGATTAGATTGCATCTAGACACAAAATAATCCACAGATTAAAGATTTATTGATTGAAAGGATGAGGGGAGGATGGGGTGAGAGGTTGAATGGATGGAGGGATTGAGAAGAAGGGATGGAGAGGTGGAGGGAAGAAGGAATCTCTATTCCTTCTTCCCTCCACCTCTCCATCCCTTCTTCTCAATCAAAGAGGGGATGAAAGGATGAGGGGAATGAATGAGGTTAACCGAGGAGAATGCTGAATGACTTGGGAGGTGAAGACTCTACGTGGAGTTTTTGTCTTCAGTTCCTCCTGTTTTCCCAAGCCTGCGTAGATCTCCAAAAGAGTCTGATTTAAATTGAACAGAGGAGAGAGTGAGCTTGAAATAAATCACTGAGATTATTGCGGATGTATGAACGGTACGCCGGGGATGACCAGCGACCTAAAACGTGGATCATCTGATCTGAGATACCCTGACTGGTTGTGGAGGAGGCTGCTCCGATGCAAAACATCGAGTAATGATCGTTAGAGATGCCCGACTTCAACAGGACTTGACGGAGATGACCAGAAAAATCGGAACTGGACATAGTTAAAGATGGTCTCATATGGGCCGAGGAAGGAATTAAGACGGAAAAGATAAAAAGGACTAGAGGTGGCAAACTGATCGGTTTTACTTGGGGCACCCAGATATATTTGTCAAACTGTCGATCTCCCTCATGGCTGTTTCGGAAGACGAGAAAAGATGATGACTGAGTTTTAGACACTAGAAACCAGCTCATGCAGCTTTTATTAGATGGCAGTCCTAAATGTACATAACTTTAAAATATAAATAAATACATACAATTCCATAATTCTTCAATCCAGCGGTGATAGAAGTTTGGTGATAATGCAGGTCTTTGACCACATTTGCCCCACATTCCCTCCTAATTCAGGGATTGTGGTTTTTTAATGTCAGTATTTATGTTACTAGAGTGAAACAGAAAGAGGAGAATATAGAAAATGCAAAAATGATAGTTGCATTTACTGGGAGAAAAACTATGACTAGTTATCAGGACAGAATGAGACCTGTAAAACTAATAGGTCCATATGACCAAGGAGAGAACCAGTCATCTGCTCCAACAATTTATTACTCTTTAGGAAATATTTTTGGAACTTTGGACACATCAGGAACATCATAATATCAGATGTATTTTTCATCCTTATATCAGTGATTTAAAACTATTTTTAATTAGGTGGTATACCACAAAGTTGTGCTTGAATGTAAACGTCAATTATTTTTTCACCAATAGAAAAGTGTAATGTGTTTATTATGAATAGGATAACCAAGCAGAAGGAAGAAGCAGATATGAACTTATGAAAATATTGAAACCTTCAATAATCTATGTTGTTGTCAGGTCTAAATACCTATTAAACAAACACAGGAAAGACAAGAGAGTTAGATTCTTTGTTTCTCACGAGGAGAGCAGACAGAGATGTGCTTTCAGTTACAAATCTCCAAACTGCTCTGAAACACATCTGTCTGTTCCTCTCTTTTATTGCTCTTAGGAACCCTCTCACACTGAGCACTGCAACTCTAAGGGGTGGGGTCAAAGCATTTTAGTTGCAGTGCTAAAAGACAATCACTAAACTAAACACATGTTATCTACAATCTAAATCCTTCTTGCTCCAGGCACGGCGTCGAATAGGACACGTTGTATAGCTTCAAAGCAACGGCTTTGTAGCACAGAGCAGAGTTTATTGCAGGACTGTAAAACTCTGCTGGGAGCAACTAACACCTCTGTCTTGTAGGAAGTCCTGCAGGGCAACAGCTGCTGAGAGTAGCTGTCACCTCTATTTCCCAGGGAAGCCTCAGGAAGGAATCAAAGTTATTTAACACACAGAAACATTATCTAAATGTAACTACAAGGCTACATGATACAACGAATATTTGATAATTACTAATAATACAATTTACCCAACAGTTGTGTAAGATATTTAAGAAAATAATACTGAAACCGCACTTTATTTGGCTGTTATCTCTAAAATATGTTACTTTCCATTTTGAACACCAGACATCTCATGTCTTCCCCAGTTTTTCACTTAGTTCAACTACTGGAATGGATTTTATAATCAGTGTTACAAGCCAACACAGAGTCTGAAGGGATGGAAAAATTTACATCAATATGGAACCTGTTGGACCAACTGCTTCTAAACACACAGGTAAGAATGAAATTACAGTGAAATCTAGTATGTGTTTAATTAATTTAGCTAAGGTTAAGGTTTTTGTTAAGGTTGGAACAGCTCCAAACAGAGGCTCTGCCTCGGTGTGGCTGTATCTTTGGGAATCCTGAATGTTTTACTTTTGGCTGAACTCATCGCCCTGAGTGTACAGAGTAAGTCTTCTTCTGGTCATCCTAAAGATGTAAAACGTCAATTTTATCTTTCTGTAATAAAAATGTCATTGGTGGCTTCTGAAGTCAAACTGATCAAATAGCGAGGGTTTAAAAAAGGATAGAGCTTGGTGACAAAGTGTTGCAGAGAGCTGAAACAAAACAATATGTTACATGAGTTTGATTCATTTTGCATTTGCAACCATTGCTGAAGGTTAGCATGTGTTTAATATCTTCTCTTTTTAAACTATTTACCCAACGATTTATTGTTAGGGGTTAGGGTAAGAATAGTTTAAATTCTACAGGCATAACCAAAATCATGAAACTATTTTATACTGTAAGTCTTCAAAGAAAATATGATGCGACTTCTTTTTGCAAACATGTCTGTTGATTTTTTCCCCAGCTCATGACAGTAGATTAAACAGCAATGTAAAAGAAACAAAACTTTTTTTTCTTTCAGGGACATTGTGTCCTACAGAATAGACAAACATCAGCTGACAAGGTCTCAGTGACACATCTAGTGTTTAGGAGGTGCAATAAAGGTCAGAAGAGTTTATTTGCCGAATCTACTGTGTACTTTAACCTCACTGGTGATGCCACAGACCAGAGCTAAATAAATGAAATAAATGTTGAAAGCTCCTGACATTAAGTCGACATAGGACAAAGATTCAGGGCAGATACTGTTGAAATGCACCTTAAGGAGACGTTACGCTAAAAGCCAACAGTGGGCATCACTGGATTTATATAATTTGTTCAGACAATTTATTTTCCAAATTCACTTTGCACTTTGTTATGTTCTGAATAGTAGAGTTTCGGGTGGAGGTTCATTGGCGGGGTCACAGACACTGTCATCGGTCAGGCGAGAGGTCTGATACATCCCAGACAATGTTGCAGTTCATCACAGATACAGAAACAATCATGCTCAGAGGATAGCCTTTAAAATACTTTAGTTAATTTATGGATCACTGAGTGGCTTAGCATCAGTATAAAATCAAGTGGAATTGAATAGGAAGGAAATGAGCAGGCTGATCTGAGTGAAGAAAACAGCAGATAAAAGTGTTATGGGGTTGTTAGTTCTGATTTAATTTACAATGTAAATTTATTATGTTTAATACTACTCTAAGATCATGAATCCCAAACACAGGTATTGAAAGTGGCGAAATGACAAATTCCTCCCTTGCTTTAAACTTCCTGAGCTAATGTTTTCTGTCTTCTGGGTGTTTTTTTAAGAAATCATTTGGAAGATAACCTCTAATTTAAACTTCAAAACAAAAGGGAACAAAGTCAGCAGGTGCAGTAGGAGTTCCTTCTGCCACACTACAGTGAATGCTGCATAAAAGCTCAGAAATTGCTAAGCAATTTCACAATTTCACAAATTGCAAAGCAGTTTCACTCTTAAGAGGTGAGATTTGAGTGTATCAAGTAGAGCAAATTCAGTCTTTAGAAAGCTATAAAAGGCCTAAAAAATACATTGCTACTGTTTTGGCTAACATCTGATATCTTGAAATTGGTCATCCTCAATTTGTATTTAGCTCTATTAAAAATATTTCAATTTTACTTTTATATTTAAGCTCCTTTTTGAAAATGTTTAAACCAGTCCTGATGAACATGATAGCATAATGTAACCAAACTATCTTGGCAACACTTGGAGTTGTTTGTTGGTTTCTCTGATTTCTAAAGTGCTTTGATAACTTTATGTCCTGTCATCAGGTTTAGTGTCTGACCACACCAGTTCCATGTGATCATGTGGGTACTGTGCCAAGTTTATGAATCATAGTTTCTTCATGTTTAGACCAGTGTTGTACTTGTTTAGTTTTGGAGTATCGATGTCAGCAAAGTTCATTTCTATAGATAAGTTGCTTAACAGACACATACATTTATATAAAAATGATCAGATCTTGGACATAGTTTGAGGAAAAATGGGGCCAAAACCAAAGAAAATATTTTCATCATTTTTGGCTGTTTTTGAAAGTTCTTCAACCATTATTGTTGTAGAATCATCTAGCATAAATCCATATGAACCTCTCCACTAAGACTGAGAAAATTTGCAAAGTTTTAAATTAAAACAGGATGGGGACACTGTACAATAGCTGTTGAGAAACAATGTTGATGATATAACATTTTGTTTAAAAAAAAAAAAATCATAAGTTGACTATCACACACCTGACAGTCTGAGGTGCAGTGGCACTGTAAACAGACAGGTGAGAAACTCCGATTTTAAAAGCTACACCACAGAGATACTCTGCATACGCAGCTGAACTGTCAATCAAACATCAGATGTCAACATCTACCAAAGCCTGCAAAAAGTCCACCATCTCAGCTGTCAAAGGAGCCGTTCTGACATCCTCGACAAAAGTCTATTTGACTGTGTATCAGCTCTAAAGGCTGAATCAGAATCAAAAGGGGGTGTCTGTCCTAGACTCTCTCCTCTGTTCCATAGATGGTTTTGACAGTAAATTGCTGTCAATATCCATCAAATCAGAGGGATTGTGCACCACAGACACACACCAAGCTGAGAAAAAAGGCAAAATTTTCTCTCCTTATTCTCAAGCTGTGAAACATAAAGGAAGACATGGGGATTTTCACGCTGAAACACTCACTCTCACATAAAGTGGTTACTGGCCACTGGAGCCCAAGAATAGATGTTCCAACTTGGAAACAGTTGATGTAACTATTATTTCTCTTCTTTTTCGACTCGTTTCTGTCCTGGTTCATGTTACACCAATCTGGTCTTTTCTCCCTCCTTCTCTGCTGCTGCTGCTCTCTCACTTCTTTTTATTCATCTCCTCTCTCTTCTTCCTCCCCTTTCCTCTCTTATGACTAGGCTCAACTCACTCCAGTATTTTTAGTATTTGTGAGTAGGCGTCGCCAGGTCCTTATGAATTTTCATAGGTTTGTTTGGTGTGTAGGCTGCCACGCTGCTCTGTATCTCTCCCTCTTCTTCAAGCTATCTCCAGCACAGGCACACACACACATAGAATGTTTTTCTATCTTCACAAGGACTTTCCACTGACATCCACTCATTTTTCATTCAGTTCTATAGCCTAACCCTAAACCTAACCTAGCACTTCCATCCTAACCCTTACACCAATCCAAAAATACACTTTGAGCACCATGAGGAGCAGTGGATCCTCACAACATAGTCTTTGTTGGAAAAATGGGCCTTACAAGGTAAGAAATGCAAAAACACACACGCAATCACAACGGTTTAGCAATAATACAAGACTGCACACACATGCAGAAACACACGTATTAAGTGTGTAGGCTGGCTTCTGGTTAATGAGGATGTTTGGAGTCTTGGGAAGCGCCAACAGCCTACAGCAGGCCTGTCAGAGCCAGTGCTATCACCCTCCAAGTCCTCCATCATCCACTTTTCTCCAACTTACTCGTCTTGTTTTCCTTCTGACTCCTCTTGAGCCGCGGGGTTGCTCAGATGGAGACGCTCTTAATCCAGGAAATTAATTATCTTCATTTATCTGCTTCATCTCACACCCCTAGAGTATGGCTATATGTGGTAGAGCAGCCGATCGCATGTTCATGTGTGTGCAGCCAGGAGATTAAGTTGACCTATCTGTGGGAATACGGGCTTGTGTTTATGAATGTTAAGTCTTGTATGTTCCTGCGGGGTAAAATGTATTCTGCTCCAGTGTGTAACAGTAATTGCATTACAGCTGGGCATGTGGGGGTCTCCAAATTCTATAAATTAAATAGGAGGTAACGGCTTGTGTCAAAGAGTGTGTCGTTACACTGGCCATTAGATACGAACAGATGGATCACGTCAGGAAGAATGAGGCCGCAGTGGTCCTCACACTCTGTCTCTGAAGAAGCAACATGCACACTTACACACTTATAAACGTAACCACATACGGATACAGCCCAGTGACACTCTGTAGTAAATTCTAGGTAGGTTTTCATTTCAAAGGAAACAAAAGTGTAGTCGCCCTCATATCTTTGTTCCCCTCTCTCTTCTGGCTGCAGCTGGTCTATGGCTTGTGACACAACTCATGCCTCCCAGTGTGCAAATTATTATTATTTTATTTATTTATTTTTTTTAACATAAAAACGTGTGTCTACATGAGACTCTCTGCTCCCCTCTCCTGTCCCACTTCCGCTCAGATTAGAGCGTCCATCTCTTGGGGGTTTTATTAGAATCACACACTGTAATGAAGAGATCTTCATTACTGGGACTATTTTTACTTAAGTCACTGTATAGTACTTTTAAAAGCACTTTTTGCACTTTATTAAGCACTGCACTTTAAGCATAGATTTGCACATAAATAACAATTTGCACACAAGAAGTTTTAATTGTATTTATTGAGTATTTTAGTGATTAGCATGTAGCCTTTTGTTCTGGGCTTTGAACAGCTGCTCCTCATTGAGACGTCAGCTGGTTCCCTGTGAAGGGAGGATAAATGTTACTCAGAGCAATGAGCTACTGGTGGGTGAAACTGAGCAAATGTTTGTGCATAATATGTTAAATGTGGAGTGCTAATATGAAGTGACTCACCTGTCTTTTCTGTGTCCTCTCCAGAGTGTTTGAACAAATACTGCCCTGGGGTCCAGACACCATTTATAGGTTCCGGGAGAGGCCATTAAAAAGTGTGGGGGGGAATTGTTTATGGGTTTTGTGGTGTTTCATTATGGTGTAATGATAAAACATAAAATATTTATAAAAAATTGAAATGTTTGTATTTAGTAAAAGGTATTTTATTTAAATAGGTGGAGATCGGCGAATTGAGATTCCCCTGTGAATTAAAGGTGGTTTGGTCCGTCATAGCTGGGACTATTTAACGCTGCAGTTTCACCTGTGAAAAGATTATTGATGCTGTGAGAAGAATAAACAACTGCTGTTCCACCTGACTCTGCCTCAACTTTTCATTGTCACTGTAAAATCCAGCCGCAAAAGGCCGCTGGGGTGCACACACACACACACGCACACACACACACACACACACACACGCACACACACACGCACACACACACGCACACACACACACACACACACACACACACACACACACACACACACACACACACACACACAGTACATATATATATATATATATATATATATATATATATACACACACATATTGTTTGCACACACACATTATGAAGACAGAGACTGCGCAACGTTAGCGAGAGGATCAGAGCATGTTCCTCCTGTCTGTATGTCGCCAAAAAATGGTTAAAAAACATTTAAGATATGAACTGATTTTCAATTATTTAGCTTATGTATATAATGTGTGTGCTGAAGAGCGATCATAAATGGCAGAGAACAGATTTGAGGTGAGGCAGTCAGTTTTGTTTCCTCATGGCAGGGGGCGCTCATGATCCCTAGTATTGTGACTTCTCTTCTGCAGAAAAGGAGACAGCGAGCTAGCCATACAGTAAATAAGTCAAGTGCAGCAATATATTTATTGTTTTCTCCTCTCTTCTGATGTCAACGTGGATGACTACATTTCTACACTTAAACAGTTTTCTAAAGTAGATTTTCAATCGAAGCAGGAATTAAAGAAAGACCAACACTGGAGCTGAAAGGTTTGCTTCAAACTACGAGACAGAAGGGCTGTTTTCAAACCGAAAGAAAAGACTGGCTTTGTGGATGTCCTGCTGTTAATCATGTTGTATCCAAGTGTGGATACAACATGATTATCAGATAATTTTCAGTCTGTTAATTTTTATGAATAACTGCCTGGTGATGTTTGGTATTGAATAACAATAGATAAAGGATTATGTTGATCACTGATGCTCTGCACACATATATGGAATAAACACAGACAACTTCTCTCCAAAAGTTTTATAATTTATTATGGTAACAAAAATACTCAGACTATAATAATTAAACCTAGGGTGAAATAGGAATGGAACAAAAAAGAATAAATCAAAAAGCACTAAAATGACAGTTCAGTATGAACCAGAATTATTTGGAGGAATTTTGAATGAGGCCAAATTAGTTTTCCACTAGAATTAGTTTGCAAATATGTTGTGAACTACTAAAAAAATGGGATAAGGAACAAATATGAATGAAACCACTAACCAACAGTACCTGGGTTAAAGACCAACAGTCTTTAACCCAGGTACTGTTGGTTAGTGGAGAAAGGAAAATATGGAGAAAAAGTTAGAATCCTCAGTTCTTGCTCTAGGACTGCTGTGGTCTGACACAGTTCAAGCATCAACAATTCAAAAAGGCAATTTAAACCACAATAAATTGTGTTATTCTAACCTAAATTTCCCAAATTTGCCCAGACATATGCCTTTATTCGATCGATCCTATGGAAAAGAAGGCGTCCTATGAACAACAACAGCAAACCTGGTGGCCTTGGCCAGTTGAATAAACAAGGGAAAAGCCATTGTACAGTGGCAGACCACTCAAGCTAGAGGCTGAGGAAGTTTGTGTTAGTCCGGGCAGAGTCCTGGTCTGACTAACACACATGGTATGTGTGTTGAGCTCGGGTTTGTGTTCTCTCTGGAGACAGGAGCAGAAGAACTGCTTCGCCCAGGTTGTCAGACAGCGTTTCTTCTCAGTGAATGAATAATATTAACATTCTTTCTGCAGGTGCTTCAGTAAGCTAGGCTGAGGGTTAATTTCTGCTCGGATACAGTTACCAGTTTGGCAAATGCTAGACCAATCAATTTTGAAGACAGGAATTCTCAACCAGCAAGGAAAAGGATTCAGGCAGATGTCCCCCACCAGTGCAGGGGCCTGTGGGAGAGAAGCTGCTCTGAGCAGCAGACGTTGGTTAAACCATGTTGTCATGTGATCATGCTGAGAAGGTCCTCCTTCCTGGAAATTGTGGCCATGTTAATTCTGGGATTCAGAGTTTTGGACCTAACATAACATTTAAGTAGTAAAAACAAACAGACATGCTAGCTAACAAAATAACTTAAATGTTTAGCAAGCAATTGAGCAAGAAAGAGTCAAAATATTGTATCAAGCTGAAAATATAGATTAAAATCTATTAAATCAACCAAACATGTTAGTAAGCAAAATTGCTAAAAGATATTGCATTATTACTGAAAAAGAGCCTTTTTAGCACATTAACTAGCAGGTATGATAGCCAAAAACTAATTTTTAAGCTATCTGACTGGAAAGATTATACATAAAAAAAATAGGACAAAGAAGAAATAAGTTTCTTCAAGTTGAAATGAACTTAATTTAACAAGCAAATTAGAAGGTGGTTAGTAAGAAAAAGGCAATTTAGCTAAATACATAACTGAATAAATAGATGGATAGACAGTTTAGATAGATAAATAAGACTCTCACAAGTAGAAAAATGTAACCTTTACTTATTTACAGATTGTACAGAGGTACTGAGTGATAAGGTAGTATTTACAACACAACTAGTAGCTTTGAAACCCCTGAACTTATACACAGGTTTGATACACAGCAGAGACTCACAGGACTACACACCAACACACTCCTTTCACCCAGAGCTGAAAGAATGAGTTTGAAACTAAGATCTCAGTTGGTTCTGAAAACCATACAAAGGATTCCTCCGCCAGGTTCTGTGCTGCTCACAATCCAAGAAGAAAATACAAGGTGTGGAACTCTGATCCTGAAAGGTATGTCAGTCAGGGTGGAAGGTGTGTGTGTTGGTGCATGTAGCCCTGAGGGTCCAAACCCACCTAGAAATCAGATGTTGCAGCAAAATAGGTACCACTGAAAACACAAGCACGTCATGCAGCAACAAAAACAAAACCCCCAAATAATCGAAATTAAAGGGTTGAAAAAAAAGAAAAGTCTGGTGTTGGATGTACAAAACTTATTCTACATGCTTTCTTAACATGACAATAGAGACATGTCTGTAGGGTTGTGTGTGCATGTGCATGTTTGTGTATTTGTGTTGCATGAATAATAGAAGCCAGGTCAAATGTTGTGTGTAGGATGAAAGAAAGAATAAGTCAAAAACACAGACATATACACCCGAGTAACCTCTAATACACACATTCTCTCTTTTATACAAATGGCTTCACAAAGTGAAGCACACACTCACACACACACGCACGCATACTCTCACACTCAGAGGTGGAAAAGAACAGACACGTGGTGGAAGAGAACACAGTGGGTGGAATGGGGATGTTTAAACCACGCAAGCTGGGCAGTCATCAAATACGGTTCAGCTGGGTAAGTTGGAAAACTGGTTAGCTGACCCACATAGTTAACTACTG
Organism: Xiphophorus maculatus; assembly: GCF_002775205.1. Lineage (NCBI taxonomy): Eukaryota > Metazoa > Chordata > Actinopteri > Cyprinodontiformes > Poeciliidae > Xiphophorus > Xiphophorus maculatus. The sequence goes on along the minus strand of NC_036447.1, from coordinate 31,383,378 downwards.
TGCTAAACCATCTGTGATGACTGTACAGTGAGAACCCAACTTGTAGCACTGTAGGGGAAGGAGTAGGGGAATGAAATGACAGAAGAATGTAAAACATGCCTTTCATTTTTTAAAGCAGAATTTAAAAGGTCATGTATTGTATTTCATTGTATTTCAAATGCGTTCAATATTTAATACCATTTAAATCAAACAAAAGAAATAATTTCCAAACAGTTAAAACAAACCAAAATAAATCTCTGTACAGAAGTATAATATTGCAACCTGATATTGTGTATATAACTCACAAAACAAACCTATTAAGATTTCCAAAATAGGGGCAGCACTCACCTTTCAAAGGTGCATTTTCCTTTCTCTTTTTTTATTAAAATGTCCTGCGTTCTCTGTTTGTCACATTTATCACTTATGTTTTGTTTAGAAGTGAGTGTGGTTGTTCGTGAGAGAGAGAGAGAGTAGAAGAGCAAAAAAGAGAATAGAGACAGACACTCAGCTAATGGGACATCAATTCTTGTTTCTATCAAAATCCTTGTGCTGAAAAATCAATGCCCTTGCTCGGTAGGTTATGGATTTCTAAAACACTCATATGCACATTGCCGGCCTGTCGAGTGTGTGCTTGTGTGTATGTGTGCTGTTTCTGAAACAAGTCTCTTTCGCGGTCCTCTCTGGGATGAAAGGCAGCACAGCGCTCTCTCCAGGTTAGGGGTACTCCAGTACCATACCAGCTACTCTAACAATAATTTTGATGACGAAAACCTGCACCTGAAGATGCACTCTGCCTAAACGTTCACTACGAATACATTAAAAAAGTCTGCAAGTCCTTATCTTTTACATAGAAAAGTATCAGAACAGGACACTGCATCCTATGAGAAATAGTGTGGACTCTGATGATCTCTCACAACTACTGATATTAAGTGATCTCCATCAAAAATTGATTTTTTTTTTTAACACCAAGACTGAACTTTACTCTTTTGATACTTTATCTACTCTACGGCAGGGAGCAGGGGAAGAGCAATAAGCAATAGAGAATAAACAGAAACCATCCGATTAGGAAAGCGGAAAAAGGCTCAAAGGAGGGATGAGCTCCATTAAAGTAGACAAAGGAAGAGAAAAGTGTTTGTGTTGTGTTTATTGTATGCATGATATTGTAACCCTTTGTCGAATGCTAAAAATGTTTGATTCTGGAAGAGCTCTGCCCTACACCGTACCCTAAAATCCGTTAAAAAGAAATAAGAGGAAAAAGAAAACCTCTATCCAGCAAGTGACTGAGAATATTCATATTTTTCCGTATAAAAGTGTTTTTTGGTCAAACGTCTGTGTGGGTGGCAGAGATATAAAATCTACAAAGTGCACAAAGAGAAGCTATCTCATAGCTTCACACACACACACACGCACACCCACGCACGCACACAACCACCTTATTCTACTAGACTACTGCGAATCTGCACATGTGCGTATATGTCATAATGTGCATGTACCTTGTGTTTGTGCGGGTGTGAGTGCCTGTGCATATATGACCCTGTATAAGGAGTTTAAGTGTAACACAGGGCAGTAGGAAGCATGCAGTAAGACCTGAAGGCTAGCTAAGAGAGGAAGCAAGGATGCTGCACTTAGTCTGTTAGATTTAGAAACTCAGGAACACACACCATCATCCTGAGAGGTTCTTTTTTTTCTTCTGGTGGCCATGTTTGGTCCACCTTTTGGAATGTTCAATTAACTGACATCAACAATAACAAACAGTCGGTAAGTTTCAGCTTTCCCATAAAAAACAAATGCAGAATCTGTTTTTAGTTTGTGTGTGTGTGTTCAAGTGTTTGTACATCTGCAGGCAGGAGCTTCATTCTAAGATTGGTTTCCCGAACACCTTCCTGCCTGCCTTCCAGTCTTTTACATAGATAGTAATTTTGATTCAAGTCAAGGATTACTTGGTAGTGAACTACTCTGTAAGCCATGCTGGCAGTGCAGTTTGGAGGCTCAGACAACAAACGTGTTAACAGGAGGAGAAATTATAGTGCAACAGGAGAGTCCTGGAGAGGAAGGGTGGGTGGGTGGGTGGGTGGGTACTGTTGGGGTGAAATGCATATGGATGTGTATGTCTGTGTGCAATCTCAGGTAAAAGGGGATCATCTATGACCCTTTAACTCAGAGAGGATGGGATGGGTTTGCTCGTCTTCCTAACATTTTCTTGTTTTTTTGTTAGATCCCACTGTTGGTGTTAGATTCTGCAAACAGTGTCCCACTTATTCCACAAGGAGTTCCATCTGTCTAGTTAGAAGTATTGTCAGTTTGTACCCCGCTGCCGGCTAGTACACACACAAACACACACACACTACTCATTTTACAACTTTGCCTCCAGGTGTCCCTGTGGCCCCTTTACTGCCCTACAGAGGCTTTTCATAAAGAAATGTATTTACTCTGTTTCACTGTTAATCCCTTTGGTCCACTGCTGAGCTCAGTCTTTCCCCCATGAGTGTGTCTGCATGTGTGTGTATCTTCATATGTGCTTAGAACCAGAGCTGCCAGGTTCAGCCACACACACCTTCTCCTTGCATGCTTGTGTGTTTGGTGAGAGTAAAGCTGTGTTATTTGTGACTCTCAGACATCAGACTCGATGCTGGGCATGCGGCGGTACAGCCGAGGCCGATTGCCGCCTGCACTCGAGGCTCGCGGTGCTGTCACATAGCTCATTGGCTGTGAGGCAGCGGGTGGAACCATGTAGGCCACCACAGGAGGGTCCTGCAGAGGGTAAAACACCTGTTGGTCAACATGACCACCATGCTGGTTGACATGATGGCTGCCGTGGTTGCCGAGAGTGAGGGACAGCTGCATCCTCTGCTTGTAGAGCTCGTGGGAGGAAGTTTTCTGCGGCATGCGGATGGCAGCCTGGGAGGTGTTGTCTCGTTGTGCTGTGCCGGGGGCTGAATGCAGGAAGGGGTTGTGTGATGGACGATCCGGCAGAAGGCTCTTTGAGCGCCGCGGCATAGGCATTGGGATGTCCAGGCTGTGGTGGTGGGATGGGGACGGAGAGGGCGGGCTGCGGCTGCTGTATGGGCGGTCAGAGCGCATTGTGAGGACGTTGGCATAAGCCCCGTCATCCAGGGTCAGCTCCCTGTCCCGGTCCCTGTCAGGAAGGCTGAGTCCTCGCATGTGGGGGTGAGGCTGTGACTGACGCTCCGGAATGCCGTCTGGAAGCACATTCTCGTAGGAGTGCTGCCGACTCAGCTGGAGGTGTTGGGCTGATGGAGAAGCGGGCAGAGGAGACGGCGAGGATGGGGTGGGCTCAAAGTGGCTGACAAGCCCATCGCCCTCGCCCACCAGGCCAAGCTCACTCTGTGGAAGGTAGTGAGTAAACATGTCACCACTGTGTGGGTGAGTGTGGGCGTAGTGTGAGTGCAGGTGGTCTTCACTGATGTCATACAAGTTCCCCAGGTGGGCACAGGCATCACAACGCGCTTGAGGGGATCGAACAGTGTAGAGGCCAGAGTAACCGCTGAGCTTGGTCAGGCAGGTACGACAGTGACCAGGCCTGGCACCTTGGATCGCCGAGCCTGAACCAGGAGCTTCAAATGATCCTGCAGATTTGTCCTTTACACTAGATAGAGGAAGAGAAAAACTATTAAAATGGAGACAATTCAACCATTGTTGAATAATTATTAGTTTACTTATGGCAGCAACCCTTACTTGCTGTGTGTGTAGGTGCTGTATTTCTTGTCCTGTAGGGAGTGCAGGTCAGCCTCAGCGCTGTGACTGTGGTGCAAGAGGCTGGCGCTCAGCTGCATAATTGGTGCTTCTGACTGGTGTGAGTGTGAGTAAGTGCTCTCAGGTGGAAAGAGGTCAGGGGGGTAACTGTGGTCATCACCTCCCCCCTGGCTGTCTCTCTGGTAGGGAGGAACAGATTGGAGGCTGGCCTGGTCAGAGTCAATGGAGTAGATCTTAGATCCTCGACCGCCTCCTCCTCCTTCACCTCCACCTCCGCCTCCGCCCCGCTTCCTCAGCTGATTGATTGGTTTAAATCCGCCCCTTGCAGCCATAGAGTCAGAATCTTTGTGCGATGGAGGTCGACTAGAACACTCTGACATGTCTGAGTGTTGCGGCTCTTCCGGCAGGTAGCGCTGGCTCTTCATCTGTGGAGGCCCAGTCCCTGAAGCTGAGGTGGGGCTCGGGCCTCCAGGAGACACCACACTTGGCTGAGTCTTCAGCGTCTCCACACTTTTCTTCCATAAGGCCCGTGGCTTTGATGCAGTGATAGCAGGCCCGGCCAGGCGGTTCTTGTCGTTATCATTGGTGATTGACAGCTGGGGCTTGTTGGGGCTGGTCTGGAGAGTCGGGGCTTTTTGTTGCCCGGGAAATGGTGCAGCATTGTTAAGATGGTTTTTATGTCGCCCGGACAATGACAGGAAAGCCTGTGGACCCGCAGCGTTGCTATAGAGACCAGGACCCTTCTGAGGCAGACTGTGGAGTGAGTTACCTAGGAGACAAAAAGACATGCTCCTCAGACAGCAGATACAACAGTTGGATGATTGCATGAATGCTTCACCAGTTAGCTGATACATTATCTCTTACCTCGGCACACAGAATATACCATCTATTGATTTTGTAATCATGAGACATACTGTATTTAGACATTACAACTATAGACTGTAATCAACACAAGGAAAAGCTTGATATATATCAAGTTAGATGAGGTAAGCACTCAAATAAACATATCAAATATAAACAATAGGACAAAACATATAGAGATTATTTTGCATCAAATGGTGACTTGTTAAACCAATTAGTAAGCTTTTTCACATTTTGTCTCCTTGCTGCCACTAATTTATCAGTATATTATTATTAACAGAGTATTCCACATTTGGGAAGTGATTGGAAAATTGTGTACGTTTTTCAAAAAAGAAGAAAAAATGAAAAATTGCTGCCAATTTTTTAAAATTACAAGAGGAATTGAGCAATTTATTATTTTTATGAAATCCAAATGTTCTGTGAAGGCCTCAGAGATCAGAGATGTGTTCAAAGCATGAACAATCAAACTGTCATAATAAAGCTGTGAGGTTGATAAAACAGGGTCAAGTGGGAGAAATGTCTTTGCATGGTAACTCTTAGAGCTGCACATTATAGTTCTGTCATTATTCTGCCACACTACAGCACTAAACTGAAAACAATTGTTTAATCAAAAATATAAGACCTTCAGGCCAATTCCATGACACAAAATGGTTTTATTTGGTCAAATAAAACCAAATAAAATTGGTTTAGTTTATTTGGATTGGAATTTAAAATCTGTTTAAAATTCTATAGAACTTTAAACAATTTTTGTACCAGTATTCAACATTTGCTGCTGTTTATCTTGGCCACGTCTCCCTTGAAAAGGAAGTTGTTGATCTGAATGGGATCTGTCTGGTTAAATAAAGGTAAAATATATATATATATATATATCCCCATAGGGCAGGGGTGTCAAACTCCAGTCCTCAAGGGCCAGTGTCCTGCAGTTTTTAGATGTGCCACAGGTACAAAACACTGTAATGAAATGGCTTAATTACATCCTCCTTGTGGAGATCAGTTCTCCAGAGCCTTGCTAATGACCTAATTATTCTATTCAGGTGTGGTGCAGAAGAGGCACATCTAAAAGTTGAAGTTCAGTGGCCCTCCAGGACTGGAGTTTGATACCTGTGCCATAGTGGAACAAGGAGGCGGCAGCATCATCATACTGTGGAGATGCTTTTATTCAGCAGGGATAGAGAAACTGTTCAGAGTTCATGGAACCTAACTCATAAACAGGGCAGAGATTCACCTGTTAGCAAGACATTACAACAGAACACAAATAATGTTTATTGTCCGTCGGTGGGGAAAATCAGGTGTACCGCCAGCAAGGTGACAGAGAAACAGTAGCAGGCAAATTCACACAATGTAAAATATAGCAATGAAAAGTGTGAGACACAAGACAGGTCAAATTTACAGCAACGGTACATGCCAGGATCCCGGGTTATTTGGTGCCTGCTTTTGTACCTTATTGTTTATTCATTATCATGAAACTGAAACTTTATCAAAAGTAAAGTTTTTGTCTTTTTCTTTTGATCAGTCTTTTCTAAGTGATCAGTCTTTCTCAGCAGCTCCTCTGCTCCCTCTCTCTGTCTTCTTTTCTTTTCTCACAGCTGCACCTTGTTAGTAATTAGTCCCAGTCCATTGTTCCTGCAATCAACCTCCCAGTGTTTAACAGCCTCTCCTCTTCCTTCACCAGTGCAGGTGATGCAGCCTGTCACCTGCATGTAACCCAGTGCCTGTTTTGTTTCCAAGTTCTTGCTTTATTATTTTCCATTAAACAACACATCAACTCACTGCAGCAGCCTCTTCTGCTTTTTGATCTGACTTTCACCTACAAATCACGACAGAGCTGTTTTTAAAGATAGCATAGTTTTGGTTCAAAGAACTGTGCAGCTGAGTAGGACAACCACCATAACTTCAGGGCTGCAGTTGCAAAGTTTAGACTGATGGAAATTCATGTTCATCATTCATCACTCAAAAATCTGTCCAAGAGAAGAATCTTTGGCAAAACTTGAAAACTGATGTTTATAGATGCATTCCAGTCAGTCTTTCTGAGTTGGAGCTTTTAAGAAAAGAATGAGCAACTGTTGTATATAGAATAATTCTCTATTGAAACAGGGAGTACGAGGTGGGAGGGGGCAAATTCAAATACATACTACACTTTATTAAATATTTAACATTTTGAATGCAGTGCATTATTTTTTTATTATGTGCTACTTTGTGTTCTATCACATTTAAATTAAAAAAAGGCACTGAAGTTGAGGTTTTAATGTGACAAAATGTAAAAAAAAACAAACATCTGTTTGTGAGACACTGCATGTAAGACTGGTACTGTACCTTTGCCTGACATCATGTCTAGGATGCTGGGTTGTAGGAGGACAGTGTTGCGTTTGGGTGATGACAATGCGATGGACTTGGCAGATTTGAGCAAGTGCAGCATGTTGGCTTGAGGACTGAAGTCCAGCTCAGGCGCTTTCTTCTTCATGTCAATGTGAACGCCGTGGATACAGCTCCATATACCCTGAGATGAGCACAGGACAGGAAATTAAAGAGAAAATGGCAGGTGAGGAAATTAGAGACAAAGGCTGACCGAGATAGAGGCATCTGAAAAGTAAAGGTGATTCATAAATCAGTGACTTTATCCAAAGAAAGTTCAACTGAGCACAGGATTCATTTTCTTGCAAAGAGAAGTAATAGACCTCTACTTTGTTTTTAAGTGGGTTTACTGGAAACCTTAACCTCATTATATTTTGTAGCATGGCAAAGGGAGATAATCACCACTTTTTTAGATGAATTACTTTCAGCGGTGCTTGATAACTAAATCTAGGGGATGATGTCACTGGAGGGGGGTCTCTGAGTGCAAGCAAATGTTCTTCCTACAGTCACTTAACCTCCAGCACCTCTGCTCAAGCAGCATGTGCACGCTGAGATAGACACACTTGGAGACACATTGCACACGTTTTTTGTAAGACTCTTAATGTGTGAAATGCTGCTCGTCTGGAATAAAAGCTCTGCCTGAGACAGAGGCATCAAATATGAATAATGTAAAAGTGGTCGTTCTTACTGTGCCCATTTGTGTTTTGTGCGTACATTAAGGTTTGTATGCCTGTGCCTCAACCAGTCCATCTGTGGTTTCATCAGCTTATGGGACTTGCATACATTTAACCATTTTTAACTTGGTAGACCTACTTGTGAATGTGTGTGTGTGAGAGAGAGAGAGTACATGGAGGAAACAAGCCTTCTGCAAAGTTTCTGCAGCCTGTAAAAGTCTGGAATTTGAGAAAGAAAAAGTAATTTTTCAGGTCAGTAAAAACTATGTAAAAAAATTTAATATGAAAGAAAATAAAAGATAGAAAGTAATTTCTTTTCGACTTTATTGCTTTCTCCATGGTATAAATGTTCCATCAATTCATTTATTCGCTTTCTTCTTAAATATAGACCTGTTACTTTTTGCTCAAATATTTCATCCAATCACATGGCAGCAACTGAAAGCCTTTATTTTAGGCCACCAGTGTCCAAAGTGAGTCCTCAAGGCCAGGATCCTGCATGTTTGGTTCAACACACCTGAATTAAATGGTGGCTCATTAGCTGGCCTCTGCCTATCACAGTCACTATCAGGATGTTAAACCAGGGAAAAAAACTAAAGGCGCTTTTCCATTGGCAAGTCGCGCTCTAACCGGTTAGGTGTGGTTTGGTTCTACACCAGGTAGTCAGTTTTTCCATTTAAGCTCTGTTGTGGGACATGAGGGACATGAGAAGCAGCAGGTTGACTCTCTATTGATATTTGCAGGAACATTCATTAATGGAGAACCTTCAGGGTCTGGTTCTGATGAACTACAATAAAAAGTTTTATAGAAGTTCTTTGCTGGTCCAAACATAATGAGAAAGACTCAGGTCAGCTGATTATTTCAGCTATTATATATATATAAATATAAATGCATTCTGGCACTTGTTATTAAATGTGCAACATTTTAGACTTAGGTGATGCAGTCAAAAGATGTAAACCAATAGCTACGCATGATCCTTATTATTGTTTTTTATTAATTAAAGTAAAAATAAAACTCACAAGCTAATATTACGTAGTCCTGGTGTTTGTCAGCGCAAAACCACAGCTCAAACAGAAACTTGATCACAGTGATCACGGTTTCTCTTCAGAGCAACCAGCTGCTAGCAGCGCTGCTAAATCACAGCCATTCTGATTCTGCTGCTAAACTTAACATGTTCCTGGTGCTTCTCCTGATTATATTCATACTAGTCTCTTCGTCCCAGCAGGGGGCATGTTTGCAGTCCACAGCTAAACTATGATGTTGTTTGGAGTTTTCAGTACTTTAATCACGAGTAAATCAGCAAAGGCGGCCACCTGTCAATCTATTCGAATCTGCCTAGCTCAGTCCGGCTGGTACTACCCCTGAAGTAGGTGTGAAACTGTGAGAAGAGCCAGGCAGAACCGCAACTAATATAACAGCTTTGAACGATCAACAGGTTGAAGTTTAAAGCATATGGGCCACAGCAGCTGCCAGAAAACCACACTGGGTGGCACAAACTGAGGCTACAATTTAAACAGGCTCCCCTAAATTGAACAATTTTGTACAATGCTATTGGAAAATTGTTGCCTGGCCTGGTGAGTCTCAATTTCAGCAGCATTCGAATGGTAGTGTCAGAATTTGGTGTAAACAAGAAGGCATGGATTCATGTGACTCAGTCAGGTGTTGGCAGTGTAATGGTAGGTATTTTCTGGGCACAGTTTAGGCCTCATAGCTGAGCACTGCAGTCTACCTGAATGCAGTGCTGGCTATGTCCGTTAGTTTATGACTGCAAGATGCGCATCTACAGGAGCTGCTTTTTTGAACATGACAATGAGTCAGATAGCCTCTAGCCATTACATCTCAGCTCTATAGAGCACCTTTGGGATGTAATGAAAAGGTAGATTCGCATCATGGGTGTCCAGCTGACAAATTTCAAGCAACTGCATGATGCTATCGTTTTATGGTGGCTGAAAATTGTTGAAGAATGTGTGGCTACTTTTGGAACCTATTCCCCAAACGCTGGAGACAGTTATGGAGGCGAAAGGGGTTCCAACCCAGAGGGAGGGAAGCAGTTATTGAGGTACTTTAATGTCCTCAAGGGGAAATTTGTCTCTAACATTGTATGCTGAACAAAGCTTCTACCACAATTAAATACAAACAATGAAAGACGTGTGTACCCTGTTACGTTCAAAAAGGGCACAACATATTTGAGGAGACGGATGTAAGAATGAGGGTTCAAGAGTTTTTTTTATTTTAAAACACTCTTGGAATTTTCTTTTGCTTTAGTTGCTTTGATTTTCTGTGAAGGAGAAAAAAGAGAGAGTTAAATACTCAAAATTCCCGTCCCAAAAAAAGGAAAAAGCAAAACCCCAAAAGTATTAACAGAAAGGTGCACTTGGTGAGCCGATCAAAAAGAACAAAAAGGTGTAGCAGAGGGCCAACCCTATACTGGGCCATCGAAGCCCCTACTAGTACCAGATTAAAGCAAAAAAGAATCTATAGCAAAAGAACAAATCAAAAACAGGACAACTGGAGCATCAGAAGCCTGGTCTGTATGTGACTACTTTATTTAACATTCTGACTGATGTTGGGACAAATGAAGTTTTGAATCTTTTACTTCTACCAGCAGGGATTCAAAGACATTTCACATTACGAGTTGAGACAGCACCCTCTGTCTGAGGGTGTCTGATTAATTTTATTTTTTGAGCCCTTTATATCTTCAATTGAAATCTCAAAGGGCTCATTCATACGATGATGATGGCTGAAGGCTGACAGAAGCAAGGCTGTATATTTTGCACCAACACCAGAAGTGTCTTGCCCAGAGATGCAAATGACGAGGGCGGGCAGACTCCAGCAGTACACTAAGTTGAACTCCTACCGTTGCCACTGTTGCCTGTAGTGTACCTAATGATATTAATATTAGGATTTTAGTAGTTTTGTTTCCCTTCTGTGCAATTCTTTCCGTGGAGCAGCAAATTCATTTTGGTCTCAGCTGTACTCTAATCAAATAATTCTCCTCTTTACCACACACACACACCCACACACACACACACACACACACACACACACACACACACACACACACACACACACACACACACACACACACACACACACACACACACACACACACACACACACACATACACACACACACAGAAGGAGAGAGTTTGGCAAATAAATGGATTTCACAGCCGCAAATTCAAACAGCAACAGAGGTGGCGACCATCAGTTCACTGCAAATCAAAACAAAATCTGATGCTGTTACATTTGAAAGTAAATTCTGAGGAACCGGCTCCAGCAGTGGGAAAAGTGTTAACTGTGTGTGTGTTTGATTTCCTCTCACCCTGCTGATGGTGAAGAGCATACCCGGCCTGCCAGAGCAGACACCGGTGAAGCAGTATCTCAGCCTCCAGTAGAAAAGGTGCTCTGAGATGAAGGTGAGGATGGACAGGCCCATGGCTGTAGCCAGCATGTAGAAGACTCCTGCCATGTTGTCCACATCCAGCTGACTGGACATCACCTCATTCTTTTCATTATGGCAGATCCCGGTCAGCCACTGCGCCTCCAGCTCCTCCATCTCACCTGTTGGAAAAGTAGAAAAACAAAGTGTCTTAAAATGAATGAATGGCAATGATGAAAGATAAAAGATTTGGGGACAAGTAGAAAGAGTAATTCAGGAATGAAGAGGATGCAACATCAAATGAAAGCAAAGAGGATAAAAACAGAAAACACCATGGGAGATAAAGGGACCCCTTCATGTCTTTTAGGATTGTTTTTACATTCATCTGTTAAGTTTTAATTATTCTAAGAAAGGTAAGACCTCTTAAACAGCATACTAATTTTTATCATAGCATAATTTTGATGACAGTTAATCACTAAAATATTTAATATGCCAGTTTAACAACACATTTTTACACAGCATGCTCACTTTAGAAGCTACTCTTGTTGTCAAGATAATTGTTTGTTCATATTATCAGCTATATATGACTTTTAAACTTTTGGAAAAAATTGCTTTGTCTCAGATTCAACTATTGCAGTTTGCCAAAGCTTAGCTTTGCTTTGTCAAGTTTTTATTTCCAAAAACACCATAATGTCTAACAGAATGTTTTCTTCATTTTATCATTTTAGAGAAGCACTGTTTTTACATTGTTTGTTTGCCACCAACTATTAATACACTTTAGTCGCCTATAAATGGAGCAAACGTCTCATTTCATGTCTCTTAACAATGTAAAGAAACGAACTATGCAAGAAAAATAAAAAACTTTTATTTTTATTTATAATTAATTTACTTATAATTAATTATTAACTAATCATGTTAAAATTTGCCCTCCAAAAACAAGCTGCTACATGCACATGTTTGGTGAAATCATATAAGTTAGTAGGACAGATGATCAGAGTTATTCCAACACTTCTAACTTGCCTATTGTAATAGTTCAAATACCAAATAAACCTTTAATTTGCATTAGCACACATAGTGGAAGATATTTTAGTACCACCACAGGAGCTAATATCTGCAGTCTTCCTTATTTCTGCTCTTGGGGTACAGCCAATAAGAGTCAACAAATATAAATGCAGCTTCAGGTTTAGCTGATAAAAATAGATAGAAAGAGCACGTTTCTCGAAACTAGCTAGCTAACCAAGCTAGCTAGCATTGCCGTCTGTGTTCTATTGTGCTGTGTGTATCATGCATGTGGGGGTGTGCGTGTATGTATGTTCATTTATCCATCCATCCATCCATCCATCCATCCATCCATCCATCCATCTTCTTCGTTTATCTGGGGTAAGGTTGTGGGGTAGCAGTCTAAGAAGGGACCCCCACAGTTTGCTCTCCCCAGCCACTTGTTCCAGCTCCTCCGGGAACGCCTTGGCTCCTCCCCCAAGGCGTTCCTAGGCCAGCTGAGAAACATGGTTCTTCCAGTGTGTCCTGGTTCTTCCTCTGGATCTCCTCCTAGTGGGTTGTGCCTGGAACATCTCACCAGAGAGGCGACCAGGAGGCATCCTAATCAGATGCCCGGGTCACCTCAACTGGCTCCTCTCGACATGAAGGAGCAGCGGCTCTACTCTGATTCCCTCCCAGATGACTGAGCTTCTTTCTCTAAGGGACAGCCCAGACACCCTAAAAAACTAACACTAATTTTGGCCACTTGTATTGGTGACCTCATTCTTCTGGACATGACCTAAAGCTCGTGATCATGATTTATGCATTTATTTATATAGCTATGAATTTTTATTTTATTTATTGAGACACACACAGACACACAAATAATACACATGCACAATAAAGTATAGGCAGTAATGTTAGCTAGCTCAAAGAAGGGTAATAGGTTGATTTGTGACAATAACGCTGTCACAGCACCGATGATCGACACACACATACACACACATTTGTGAAGTAAAAATAAACATAATAATTAAATGTAAAAGTTCTTGCTGTGTAAAATATTATTATTCAGGGGTGAGACTTACTGTAGGACTCAGTATGTATGGTTAACAAAAAAATGTGTTCCTGACAGTCACAGCTGGTAAGAAACAAAGATTCCCATTAAATTCCATAGGAAATGAATGCGCGTCATTTTGGACCCACTTATGAAAGAATGGGGTAGACATGCCCTTAGAAACATGATATGTGTAAAAGGTAAATTAAACATTTGAATTGCATGATATCGAAAACATGTTTGTTGAGGAATACCTGGAATATAAAGTGATGAAAAAAACATGACCTCACCGGGTCCAAAAGGACCCACTTATGCATCAGAGGGTTAAAGTGGAAAGGAGTACAAGATTGTTTTTGGTATAAGGTTAAAGACAAAGACTGTTCACTTTAAAGACCAACAGGACCACAAAAACCTGACTAATACATGACTAAGCATCTTACCATCTCCTATGATGCTAAGTATAGCCAGATCGACTAAACGTTTCCAATACGATCCCTTCTGAAGGGCGATCCCATAACCTGTGGTGGCAAAGATGTATCCGCTGCCGATGGTGACCAGCTTACAGCCGTCATCTCTGCCTGCCATGTAGTTCAAGACTGCAGCATCGTAAATGAAGGCGTCCAGCTTTCTGTGACGAAAACCAGCCCAAATTCAGTATGAAATTGAAGAGTAAAAAAAAAACACAATAATCATGTAAGAAAATAATAAAGAGATAAATATTAGGTAATTATTTTGAAAGAAAAACATTACTAATATTCTAAAAAACGAATCAGGTTAAACAATTGTTTTTTATTTGCTACATATTTTAGATCTAAAACTTTGTAAAATCTTTCGGTAAAAATAAAAACATATGTATTCAGGACTTTGATTTAATAGTTTGCAGAATCCCATTTTGCTTGAACTGCTGGTGATTTTTTGAAACATGAATATCAGACCTTTCCCTTCAGTTTTTCGTGATTCCTCAATCACAGAAATGTACGCAAAGCCAACAGATCCCTCCAATTTTTGAGTGACTGCAATGTTGTAAGTTTATTGCAAATTCTCCACAGGATTTTCTCAAAAGCACTGGGTTATGTGACTGTTAATTCCCACCTATGGGTCAAAGTATTTCTTACTTCAGCTACTCTGCTACTTCTGCTTCACTTGTTTTACTTACAGTTTCAAAATGTCATTTAGTTTTCTTATATGTCAACATTAATATAACTGATTATTATAAACTTTTATGGAATATACCTGTACTTCTGTAGTTGGTTGTAAAATTGAATAATAAAAGTTTTTTATTGATTAGATAAAAATCACTCCCTTCAGATTAACTATAGTTTGAAAATTGTCTCAGTAAAAGCGCCAGCCAGATACTTGGGTGCTTCACATTTATAGTTGTTCTCTATATTTCGTAGGAAAATAAAACATAATACAATACATTAATTTGTTAAATTTAGCTTAAAAAAACAACATAGTATATTTTGGGAAGATAGTACTCTTATGTTTCTTGTGTACCTGAACACAAGTCCCCAGATTTCCTTTCATGACAATTTTCACTTCTGAAGTTGTTCACATATGACTCAGCTGAAAACCTTCATTACATAGTTTTGATGTTGTATAACTAAGTTTAATGTGAGATGTTAGAAACAAATATTTTGCATATGCTGTGCTATATCAATACAATAATTAATAGAAAATCTAAAAGTAAAATTATGCTTAATACCCTGAAGATCAAAGCCTACACTGAAAACCAGCTCTGCTATTAGAGGGAGTTACAGAGGGAGAATAAAAGGTAGCCAACTTCAGAGCAAATTACAGTTTTTCTGTTTTGGCTGCTTCCCTTTTTTGTACAGCAGCAGGAGTTTATAATGAGCCGATGCAAACATGTTACTGTCAGTAACAGAAACACAGAGCAAAGCTACCTCTGTATTTTGGCACAAGTTAAAGCTGGGCACCAAGGGTTTGGGTTATTCTTAAGTACATGTGCTGGTTGAGAATCATAACCTCAGCTGCAGGGCATTGTAATGTGAGAGGAGCTGACTTGATAAATTTACATTACCCTGTCTTGAGGCTGACCAATGCATCCACAACACCAGTCTGGTGGTACTTAGTCATGTACTGGTGCATATCTGGGTAGTTCTTCCGAATGTTGCGCTCGGTGCTTCCGTTGGGAACCGTCCCGAAGCGAAATGGTGGGGAGTAGGAGTGCGGCTTCTGGAACTAAGGGGAGACGAAGAATGAAAGCAAGTAAGATATGGCATTTGTTAAAAGAGACCTACACCAACGTGTGGGAGAAGCGCAGAGGGGACAGGCAAAGATAAAAGGCGTGAGTGACACCAGGAAGAGAGAAACAAGGGAAAGGAAAAGAAGAAAAGGAAAGTTCAAGTAATAGTGGGGGCAAACATGAAGAAAATGTGAAGGAGGGAGGACAGGAATGGAGGAGAGTGGCAAGAAGAGATAGATAAGGAAGGAAAGATAGCAGAGAGGACTCATCAGTCATCATCATTGTGTATCCAGTGTAGTGTAAGACTGGCTGGGGTTCTGCTGACACTGCCAAGCTCTGCAAACTACACACACTCTTGCCTTTGATCTGTGTAGCCTGCGTGTGTGTGCGGGCGTGCGTGTGTGTGTCTGTGTCTGACTGCTGTGCTGGCAGTGATAGTGAGGTGACAGGAACGGCCAGTGGGTTTGGGCTGTGAAGCCTTTGGGCACTCCCCAGAGAGTCTTGTCTGGCCGCAGGCCTGGCATCCATTACAAGAGCAACCCTGACTGCGAATGTGTTTAGTTTCCTCTATGCATGTGGGTGTGTGTGTGTGTACCTATGTTTGTGTAAACCCACCTTTTTGTCAGACAGTCCAGTGACTTGGTCCACAAATTCTTCCTGGATCATAAAGGCGGCCAGGTTGGCAGTGTACGAGGCCAGGAAGATGACAGCAAAGAAGGCCCACACTGACACAATGAATTTACTGGTGGTGCCTTTGGGGTTCTGCACAGGCACAGAGTTGTTGAAAACCAGACCCCACAGCAGCCATATGGCCTTTCCAATGGTGAATGATGGACCATGTGGGTCTGAGAGATCAGCCGGAACAATACAAAAAAATGGAAAAGGATTACATGAAACACTGAACTCACAGTTTAATCTGATGGTGTCAAAATACCATCAGATGCCTCTTGTGTTCCAGAGGTATGGGCCAATTATTAGTATCAAGATATATAAAAGGTTATAAATTGTTACACTTATACTAAAAAAGAACCGCTGCAAAAAGCAAAATCAACTGCAAAATTTTTCCACAAAATGGAAGTGCTCCAGACCGCTAAGGGGAGTCGAGCAAAGTACAAATCATATCGGACCAGATCCGATAAAGACAGGAAGTGTAATCAATCAATCAATCAATCAATCAATCAATCAATCAATCAATCAATCAATCAATCAATCAATCAATCAATCAAGTTTATTTGTACAGCACATTTCAGGATATCCAACCATGTTTCTATCAGAAACATAACACCAATATTATGCTGAGTGATCAAGTGATTAAGACCTTTAGTCCTTTTGCTGATAATGATCTTATATCGGAGCCAGTTTATGTGATTTGGTGCCAGATAGTTATGGGATGAGTCTGTTTGATATAAGACCGCTGTATTTTGTATTTCTGTTTTTTTGTACATTTTCTTTTAGTGATCTGTATAGGTACTGTCTTATTTTGTAGTACTGGGGAGACAGACACATTCTGGAAGAAGACAGGTGTCTTTTGAGACGTCTGAATGTCTAACCCCCATTTCACAGGTCTGACTGGAATTGTAATGTTTAAACCAGAGCAGACATTCAAGGTTGCAAAAAATTGGGTGGACTATCCCTTTAGCCATTTATCAGAAGCTACAATCAGAAGTCAACTTTAGCTTCATTTACAAAATCAAGTCAAAGTGTAAGAATACTAAGGTATTATTATCAAAATAAATATGATCTAAATAATTGCATGCCGCTTGGAAGGGTACACTCTTTGGAAGAGTGTACTTCATATCACAGTGTGATATGATTAATTTCTTGTTTGACTCCCCCTAGTGGTCTGGAGCACTTCCGTTTTGTGGAGCAAATTTTCTGTTGCTTTTGTTATTTGAAGCATTTCTCCCTCTTGCTGCTTGTCCCTGTGACTGCAGCGTTTTATTTGTGATTGCAGCCTTTCTTGTGATTGCATCCCTTTTTTGTTTGCATTTATTTTGTTTGAAGATTTTTGCTTTTATTTTCTGTTATTGAAGCATTTTTGTTTGCAGCATTTTTCTGTTTCATTTGTTTTTTCGATTTTTACATCCGTTGGCAGCTCATTTCCTGTGACAGACTGGCTGCTAACGGTCAGGGTGTACCCTGCCTCTCGCCCACAACGTTAGCTGGAGATAGACACCAGCACCCCAAGGGACAAGGGTGTTAGAAAATGGATGGATGGATGGCAGCTCATTTCGCCATTTGCACATGTCGCCCACAGTACTGATGCCATCGAAGAACAGCTGAATTTAAACTGGGATTAAAGTCCACTTCATATATAAGTTACTTCCACTGCTTGTTCTGAATTTTCTTTAGAGATAATGTGGCTGCGTACAAATGCACACCACACTTTTCTTAAAGTAAAGCACCACTTTGTCTTTTAATATTACAAATAATCCCAACAAAATAGACTGAAGTTGGTGTTTTTGATATGACAACTGGTATGAAGACTTTGCAATATCTGCATGTTTGCTTTTATAATTTTAAATTAAAATAATGTAGTATAGAATCATCATACTGAAAATTCATGCTACAGCATTGATAATATAATCGTTTTATATGTGTAGATGCTTTATCAATCTATATAAGATTAACATTAAGCCAAAGACAAAGGTGCTACATAGTGTTTCAGTAAATAAAGTAAATATTCATGACTGACTTAGTAGTAAAGTTATAAATAACAATAAAATGCTGAGTTCAGAGGCAACATGCTAGCTTCAGGTTCTATGTTTGGTGTAGGATTCAAACAAAAGTTCCTGAGAGCAGCTTCAGGATGGGAATATCTCTTGCTTTTGCGTGAATTGATTCAAGTCAGAGCAGTAATAGGTCACTTTTTTCTTGCTTAGGGGAAAACTTTGATTTACCACTTCCTGCTGCTGGAAAAATTATTGGTGTGATATTTCATATTACGTGTGTGTGGAGGTCTACCTTTGCCTTGGGCCAGGTTGCGGTTGAAGCCCAGTGGACTGACAAATTCAAAGAGGAAGACGGCAATGGCTGTGACAATCAGCAACATCACAAACATCATCACCCAAACTGATGCACTGAAGGGCTCTGGGGAGAGAAGGAGAAGGAGACACTCAATGTTTGTGAAACTGAGTCCATGAGCTGAAGAGATGTCAAAGAGGAGAAGGAGATGCACAAAAAAAGCAACACGGTTGAGGGGGAGGGAGATACAAAAAGATGACGGGGGAGACACCAGTGAGATTCTAGGGAAGGAAGGAGAGGGAGAGAGTTAGTCACAGAGAGTTTGAAGGAACACATTTCCATATTTTTCATTATTCCCTCGGTTGAGAGCTGAGAGACGGAGAGGCTCAGGGCAGAGGGGGACGGAGGAGAAGAAGGAGGAGAGACAGAGGAAGGTGGAAGAGACGAGATTCAAACTAAGTGATCTGATGTGCCGCCACTATCAACATGAATGTGTGATTTATTTGTGTGCGTATGAGTCTGTGCTTGGTGTGCAGCAGGCCAGGAGTTCAGACAGCGGGATGAGTGCCAGAGCTGCTGAACCCACACAATGTGTGTGTGCCTCTGTGTGTGTGTGTTTGCGTCGCTGCATGTGTAAGTATGTAACTGCCAGGGTTAGCCAACCCTGAGAGATTGTGTGCTGAGGTGCTTCTAATATGAGTGCGAGAGATACTGAACCGTCACTGATACCCTGAGCCTGACTCCACACACACACACACACACGCACGCCCCCACGCACAAACACACCCCCTCACACAAAGCATTCAGCTCTTAACATCAACCATAAACACAACCACAGCACATTCATTTTCTACACGTCCTTTACTTTACACAAAAACATCCCAATATATTAGTGCAACATCAGAAACACGTTTTTTAATGTAATTCTGACACATGGCTTGATACACAGGGACCAACACATGCACGGTCCAATGCACCCCACCGCAGCCCCCTCACTCTCTGTCTCGCTCCAATGACAACACAAGACATTAGGCAAGCAGAACGCTTTTGGTTTCTCGTCATCTCAACAACTGGAGAAGGGGAAGAAGAGGAGGAAGATGAAGCAAACATCATGACTGCTTTGTCTAAGCTGACTTTTCAAAAAGGAGAAAAAAAAATAGAAACAGCTGGCATGCTCCACTTGCTCTGCTCTGGTAGAAATATTAATGTGCTTAGGGTTTTGAGGCCCAGATGAAGTCAGAGTACAAGTGGAGTTTGGCCAGCATATAGCGAGTGAATAAAATATTCCATTTCATGTTGAGGATTTTGCCACCATGTAAGCACCGCCCCATTATTGTGGCCCCAGCATTCCTCTCAGCAGGACTGACAAAAAGAAAAAGCAGAAGTGGAAAAACATTTTTATTAAAGAAAGTCAAAAAGATACCAAGAAAGGCAGAGGGCGAGACGGTCCCATTGCTGCGTGACACCATGACGCTGATGCCAGTCTCTACGAAGGGCACGGAGAAGTCGATGACCTCTGACCTTTCCTCGTTGATGGTCAGTGATCCCACTGCCATGATGGCCTTCTTATACACCACCTGAAGTGTAGAAAAGTATAGATAAAGTGGAAAATTAATGAACCTGTTTATTTTTATTTTTGATTTGATTTATTAATGAGGGCCCATCTGAAAATATTGTATGATTTTATGAGTAAGAGTAGGTTTCTTACTTCTTCCTATTCCTTTTCTAGCATGTTAAGATTACTGTGGTACAAAAATGTGTGTCTTTTGCATGTCTTGTTGTTCATGATTTTATACTACTATCATGTTTGAAATAATTAAATAAATTAAATAAATAACAACCCTTGATAACACCTGGAACTAGACTGTCTTTAACCAAAGCTGTTGAATGAGAGGGACTGAATAAAGGGATGAAATAGTAGCGACTAGGATGACAGTTGAGTGCAATATTCAATATTTATGCATTCTGTAAACTTATGTCAAAATATGTTCACTTTATAATATATGGCATTTCATTAGTAATTTGGACAAATCCTAGAAAAAAAAATTACAATTATTTCCCCCCACCTTTTATAAATAACAGGAAAATCAAAAACACTTTGGAAAAATTCCTAACTTATAGGATCATAATTCATGCATGAAAGGGAATTATTTTTATTTAACTAGTAAAATCAAGATGTCAGGGTGTACACCTCCTCTCACCCAATGAGAGCTAGAGATAGGTACCAGCCCCCCAAACACTTTAAGGATACACACACTAGTAATTTCTAATCTTTGAAAAAAAAACTTTAATCCTTAATATACTATACATTTCTTTACAGGGGAGCAATATATATTTTTAATAAATATAAAAAAATAAATAAATGAAGGACTTCTGGATTAAAATGTGAAAAGGACAGACATAGCAGGAAAATTGCTCCGGAGAAGTTCAACTTTTTAACTCATTTCACTCAACAGATGGCTATTTTTAATCCACCCGCTGTTATAACATCATTGTTAATGTTATGAACATTTTTTACCCACTAGTGACAGCTACTAAGAGCACAAAAGGAAGTAAAAAGGAGGACTTTAGCTTAATGCCAGAGGCTATCACTGCATTGCTTCAGCAGCACCAGGAGGATCTGATGTCTGAGTTCAAATCTTGAACTAACATACTTAGCTCGAAGCTAGAGCAGGTAGAGAAACAGGCAGACATAGTTTCTTCGTTAGAGAAGGCAACAGACGATCTGAGCCAGTGAGCAGCTAGCCTCAAAGACTGTGCCGCTCTCCATAAAGACAATGTCAAGCTAAAGGACAAAGTCACCAAGCTGCAGCAGGCAACATAACATCCACAGTGGGCCCCCCACTCATTTCTTCTCCAACCTCCTCTGCAAGCTGTTTGTGAAAGAAGTGCTCTTGAACCCACCACAGCTTGATAGAGTGCACCGCTCCCTCACAGCTAAAAGTCTTGCAAGGCGTCCACCTCGCCTGGTTCACCTGCATCGGTACCTGACCAAAGACCTATCTCATCATTTGGGAAGCCAAGAGGAGAGGGAAGCTTGAGTACTGATGCATAAAGGGCTAATTTCGTGGCTTTACAAAATGTTAAAATGTCAAACAGAAACCTTCTCTGTTAGAGATTTTTTGGTATTATCATTTCATTCTTACTCTGGTTCACCTTAAGTCTATAGATCTTAGTGATTTTCTGTTTAAAGTGATCTTCTGTTTAAAGTGATTTTCTGTTTAAAACGTTCTCTTCTTTAAATGACCTGGAGGTCACTACTGTCTGTTCAACTTTACGTGAGATAGATAACACTGAGTTTCTCAGACTTTAAACCCTTTTGCAAGAACACCTCCTAATTTAATCAGTCGTATATTGTTTTCTTGACAGTATTGACCGAGATTTGAACCGGGCTCAGACCTTTGATCAGATATCACATCTGGACCTGGGTTGTTAGATGTTTGGGTTAGAAGCTTTACGACCTCTGTTGTTTTTCCTGACTGCCCCCTTGCCTGTCCTTCTTTGACAATAAAAACAGGAGTTTTTGTGAGAACAGGTCAGAACGCTCTGTAGAACTGATCGGAGGAGAGGTTTTGATAGAGCGTTCTCCTTTTGCAAAAGCTCTACATAAAATTCATATACGTTGTCTGTGGTTCTTTCTTTTATTTAGGTTCGAAAGGAAAATACCTATCATTCTCACCCAAACTTCAAATTTCATAGTCATGTTCAAGTCTTGGGAAGCAGAATAGTTTGTATAGAAAACGACGCACAACTATTCTGCGCATAGTATTCAATGTTTTATGACGTTTTATCCTGTTACTGACAAGATAAAACCACTGACATGATTTTAAAAGATAAGCTCCTGTGCTTTCTTTCTGTGTACTCAAAAGCTTTTAATAATAAATACTTCTCACAGACTACTATAAATGCAGAGTATCGCTGTAACTGGGTCAAATGTCTGCGCCATCTTGTGACGTAATCAGGGTAAGTCAAACTGTAAACAACTAAGGTTGAATACGAAGAAGCAGAGGAAGTTGTGAGAGATTTCAGCAACAATGACTCCAACAGTTCTGGGGAGGAAAGGTCTGACAGTGAAGATTTGGAGCTGGACATCTGTTCCCTCCAAGTCACTGAATGGTAATTAATAGATCTAAGTCAAACTGTAAATAAGTTTGACTTAGATACACTGAATACACAGGGTTTACAGTTTGACATATCCTGATCACAAGATGGCCAGCACCATCACGAGATGGTAGTACATCTGTTTAAATCATGTAAGTAGTTTTACTGTGTCCTTGGCACTTTAAGTCAGAAGTAAATGTCATTATATTTTTGAGAAATAAAGGTGACACTACCTCTCCAACCATGCCATTCCACACATTGTTGATCTTCTTTCCATGTTTTCCGTTGGTAACCAGATAAAGATCGTAGGTAAACTTGACGTTCCTGGCAATCTTCTTCAGAATGTCGATGCAGAAACCTTTGCAGCACTGTTTGATATAGGCACCTCCTCCTGATGTGCTGTTTCTGTAACAAACACAGGACAAAAAGCACACTTTTAACCAGACTTTATTTACAAGACAACATGGCAACATGGCATGCCAGAAGTAAAGATGTCTGCTTGTAACCGTCTAAGCTGCTGGTCCACATCTGTCGCTTCAGTCAAACTGTAAATGTGGAATTACAACAGTATTTCAGTGTGAATACTGCTGAAAGGCAGAGAGAGACAGTGTGCTCCCTCAGTGCCAGCTAACCAAACCAGATGAAAACACAGGGGTACTGAGCAGATGCTGCTGGCTTTAAATAGTTACAGAGCAACCAACCCACATGATTAAATAATCAGCTGTCCTTTTCTTCACTACTTCTGTTCCTTTTATCTCCTTCATAATAAAAGGTTTATCTGTGTGTATTTGCAGTCACACACACACACACGTGCACCCCCCCCCCCCCCCCTTACACACACACACACATACACACACACTGTGCATGCACAGAAATAAAACAAATATTTAAGTGAACTTTTCTGACAGTCGTCCCTGGAGGACCTGGGAGCAACGAAAGAAACTGAATTGTTGGATCAAGTGATTCTCATAATCTATTAAACCGTACCAGCCTTTTTCAAAAGCATTTCCATTAAAACTTAATTTCATTCCCATGCTGGCCATCTTTGATGTAACTTATATAGATCGTAACTCCATGACCTTTTCACGTGGCATTTTTGCTGAATCCAATCTGAGAGAAAAGTTCATGAAGAACTGAGAGATTCACAGAGCACAGAAAACGGAGAATGACGGTAAAAGATGTGAAAGATCAAAAGATTAAAAAAAAATATTTTTAAGAAGATAATACTATGTGTTCAACATCTGTGAGTATGGACGATTTGTGTCCCTGGGGTTCAAATTCACACGCACTGTATACATGATCTCTTCCCAGCTGGGGCCCATCAGAATCCTTATGTCACTCTGTAAACACACATTTACACATAAGTGAACATGCAGCAACAACAGCGAATTGTCATCATATTTGTTTAACTTTTGCTATGAAACAACAAAAATGTAGCAATAAAACGGGAGAAGTGAGTGTGTGCTTATGGGCTGAACAGTAACTTTTTAAACTGTGCTGTGAAAAGTATCAGCCCAGAGAGATTCCTTCTATATCTCCTCGTTACACCTTTCATTTTTGTTTTTCAAGCAATCTCAAGGTGAAGTTTTAGGCGTGTGCTGGATTACTGTCCTGCAGTGGTGGAGCCCATCACACTTTCACACAAGAACTGACACAATTAGTGAGATAAAAAAAATTAGAAAAAAATCTCAAGGTAAAGGAGATCATTTAATAGCATACATCAAAAATAAATATATAAATATAAACTCGAGCTAAAACTAATATTAAACTCAAGTAAGTCAATAGTAATCTTAACTCAGGCCATTAATTAATTGTTTAAAAAATGAATGAGTGTAGGGATAACAAACATTCTTCAGTCTATTGTTCAACACTTAAATAGAAAACAATCTGCTACCTGAAGCTGAGTGTGTAGAGGATGGTGGAATTTCAAAGGACCTTTAGGCTTTAGACACTGATCTGGATTTAAATAGGTCCAAAATGCCTCAAATCAGCAAAGGAGATGTGCTGATTTGATTTTTGTGGATTTGATTATCTTATTGACAGATGCAATAAAACAACATTTTCATAAAAACACAATCAATGTTCAAGGATTTTACAACACCATATATTCCAAGTAGAAGCTTTTGTACATGTTCACAGCCAACCACACCAGAACTGCCCAAAAAAAGTGAAATCGAACAATATTTGCTCAATAAGATAAACATGAACAACAGTCATCTATTCTCAGAGGCGTATGGAGATAAAAAGTCAATGCAGCAGCAGCAGTGTAAGGCCCATTGTAACCTTAGGCCAGATCTGAATGTTCTTAATGATGTTGTCCCCTGCATCTGTACTCTGAATACCATAATGTACTGTCTGTGAGTGGCAGAGCAGCAGCTCAACCTGACCTGTTTCTGGGGGAAAGGCTTTGAGCTAGTGTTTCTGGCAGGCTGTTATGCACAGCTGATTGCCCTTTAATCTGCAGGGTTTACATCTGGGCTTTTGACAATCAGTGTACTCTGTGCACTGCATCCTGATATCTCCAGGAACGGTTGAACGGTTGCTGAAAGTTTATATTTCATTAAGATTTCTTTCAATACAATAAAGGTAAGTGTGTAAATCATTAGTAATGACAGCTATAAGTACCGTTGCATTTCATTTCAAAGCTTTTTTCAGACAAGATTAATTTTCACTGGACTTTTACACTGCACATTAAAGGAGGAACCAATGTTGTTTGTAGGCTAGCCGGTGTCAAGCAGGCTGTGTACTATACTGATGTAGTATAATACAAAAATCTTTAGTCACTCTTGTTTTGTTTTTACTTTGCTTCCAAAAACACACTCCCAGACAGTTTTGGATCCTTTTTTGATGTCCTGAACAATGGCTCTCCTCAGGACTGTCAGGAGAGGACACAGTGATGACGGCTGTCTTTGAAGATTTCTACGCTGGAGTTCACTTTTTAAAAAGGGGTGTGTGTGCGTGTGTGTGGTTGCCATACTGAGAGACAGGGACACAACTAGAAAGACATGCATCATAGCAACCACTTAGTTTAGCAAGACTGTAGGCATGAACAATTAGAAGACCGAGTCAGCTCACATGGGGGGTTTATTGTGCAATCAGACCCACAACGTTTGTCCAGGGAGCAATTACACTTCTGTACAAGTCAAATCTGTGCAAGCTTCTTTTTTTCTGCAAACCATTTAAATGAGCAGTTAACAACTCTCTAATTGAGGATAGTAAGAAATATGGCACACTTAGAACATTGCATGTTGCAGTATTCAGTCCATCATGAAAATGGGACTTCTGCAAATTTACCACAATTTAGCCATCCCCCTAGGCTGTCAGGCAGGGGAAGGTGAGCATTAATCTAGGAAGCAGCCAAGAGACCAATAAGACTGCAGAGACCCAATGCACAGGTGGGATAATCTGTCACCAGGACAACTATGTGGTAGAAGATGTGCTGGTACAATGAGAAGAAAACAAAACCTTTCAGCCAACATGGAGAACGCTCACACATAACACTGAACAAACCACCTCTATGGGTAAACTTGGGGTAGAAGATCAGAATTGATTAGAGTTTACTAAAAAACACTTTATTCTGAGGCTCAGAATGAATTTAATTAGTTAAATGGATTAATAAATTTAATCTGTCTGTGATGATGTGATTGGTGTTTAGCACTGATATATATATATATATATATATATATATATATATATATATATATATATATATATATATATATATATATATATATATATATATACTGCTCAAAAAAATAAAGGGAACACTTTAAGTGTTAAACACCTGTTTAAGTATTCCCTTTATTTTTTTGAGCATTTTTTTTATTTTATATATATATATATGTATATATATATATATATATATATATATATATAGGGCCTGGAGAGGGCCTGGAAGGTGAAGACCACAGTGGTGCCTGTGGTCATCGGGGCCCTCGGGGCAGTCACCCCCAAACTGGACCAATGGCTACAACAGATCCCAGAAACAACATCAGACATCTCAGTCCAGAAATGTGCAGTCCTTGGTACAGCCAAGATACTGCGCAGAACCCTCAAGCTCCCAGGCCTCTGGTAGAGGACCTGAGCTCAGAGGATAAGAACCACGAGCGGTGGGTGAGAAGGGAATTTTTTTTATATATATATAAACTTTGACTTGACTTGACTTGAGTAAAAACAACCAACTTTCTAAGATTCAAAGAAAGTCAGGGGTCTTAGAAAATACAAAAAGAAGTGGCTGATCACAGTTAATTTTTTTGCAATGAACTTTAAACACACTAATTTTACACTGCAAGTTAAGTCAGTTATGAATTCCTAAAACTTTTAAGATAGATAAGATCAAAGTGCAAAGAGAAGCATACAAAGTATTACATGTGGGTGACTGGTTCTTAAAACAGCTGGACCCCTGAGGTTACTAGAAACAGAAACATTCAGAGAAAATATATGCTTTTTACAACAGAATATTCCAGAATAATTCTACTCCTGACATTTCGCTGTAGAGGAGTATCTGAGAGAGGAGTCAAGTCCAGGTGAAATAATGACAACGCTGCAGCTGGGAGCTACAAGTTAAGTTGCCGCTTGTGGTGAGAGAGAATAGATCGTAGCCTGCAGACATGGCGCACAACTCCCGGAGGTGTGCTGGATGCCAGAATATGGAATTTGATGTGAACGGCCACTGGCAGGCAGAGGGGAGAACATGGGCAGACAAAAAAGGAGAACTTGGAGAGGTTGACGATGGGGCAGACCACATAAAGCTTCTGAACAGAATAGTTCACGCACCCAGAACACTGAGAGGTTCAGGAGTACAGGTGGGAAAAGATACTTTAAACATTTTCACTTTCTGGCCTCAGATGTGCAACAGCAGCTTTAGTGGAGCAGGATTAATACTGCTGAGTCAACTAAAGTTTAACTTTAAAGGAGGCAAAAATAGCACAAGTCACAAATTGCACAAGTCATAGAAGAACAGATCAGAATTACATTTAACACTGAAATTTATTCAGAAGGTTATTGTTATTTGATCTGTGAAGAAAATCTTTAAAAGTCTGTTTAAACAGCAAAATATCAAAAATGTTTAGGAAATTCCCACCAGTAACACTTCTGAAACAAAAAAGATAACAGTCTATAAAATAACTCATTTAGATGAGCTGGATGCGTTTTCAACTCTACTCCAGAACAACCAATCAAGAACCAATCAAAACGTCTGTTGACCTTGCACAACCAAACATATACAAGCAAGAATCTTTAAAAGTGACAACCTCAAACAAATTTCCAGCATATACTGTGCAGTAGAGCAGAAAGATTATATTAGAAATTAACACTTTTAGGGGTAAAAACCTTTGGCCAAGGAAGAGACAAAGAATTCCATAGGTCATGTCTAAACCTTCGTAGGAAAACCCTCTAGAACGATGTATGGGAATCAGGGCATAATCGGACATTGATCTTTGAAATAAAACTCAGCAGGTTGAAGGTTCGATTTCAGCTTCCTCCTGTCATGTGTCCATGTGCCCCTGGGCAAGGCACTCAACCCTAAGTTGCCTACCTAAGTTGCCTGTGTATTGGTGGATAAATGTGTGGATTTGTGAGTTCAAACTGTGACTCTAGCATAAAGTGCTTTGACTGGTCAAAATGGATGGGAAAGTGCTATGTAATTTCAGTTCATTTGGCAAGTCCAACTGCCTCCCTTTGCAAGAAAACACCCATAATTCAGTTTTTTTTTAAATTATTATTTTTAACCATTAGCTCATTTGTAACACCCCTCCATTCTTTTTAGTTTCTTCCCTTCCACAAGTTTGTCACCACAGTTTGCTGGAGTTCTGACTCATTCTACAGAGGGAATGAGCCAGAACTCCAACTCATCTAAAAGGGGCACAAGTGAGGCAGCCCATTTTGTTGGCCGCCTCACTCACACACGCCTGTTCAGATCTTCCCACAACTTCTCCATAGGACTGAGATCAGGACTTTGTGATGGCCACACCAAAACATCGTCAATTCAATTCAAGCCCACTTTGTAACAACCACTTTGGCTGGATGCTTTGGGTTATTGTCTATGTGGAAGACCAATTTATATCCAATGTTGTATTTTTCTTTTCTGATGTCTTTAAATGTTGCTCTGTATAAGGTTGATACATTCTTGTATTCCTGTATTTTTGAATTAAAATGTAGGTTACAGATTTAGAGGATGTTTCTAAAGCTTTAAAAGAAAAAGCAATTGATTCCTGTGTAAAACATGAAGAACACTGCAATGGGCTGAAAGGGGTAGCTTATTCTTGGGATTAATTGTAATATCCGTAAACTTGAGTGTAAAATCAATAGCTACACTACTTAAAACAAAATCTATATAACTAAATTACAAAACAAAGCACTAATAAAGATTAAGTGAAAGAAAAAAATGGCTACACTGTGAATTACATCTGAGCAAAGAGCAATAGGGAGAAATTCATTATCGGTTCAAGAGGAAAAAAAACCCAGATCAAACTAAATGTGAACCTGCCTGTCTTGTAAATGTGTCCAACCATGGGTATTTATTCCAGTGAAAGCTACATACATCTGGAAATCAGTCCCCTGCATAAACAGATGGTGAGTCATTATTATATAAAATAAAAATGAGTGGGCCCAGGATAGAATACAAGATGATGAGCAAAGAGCAGCTGATTGACAATTGTGTTGTCAGACAGACTGAGATCGGTTAGAAAGGTGTGATTCCATTTCAAGGATGTTTAATACAAATATAGATGAAGAAGGACCAGCTTTAGTTTTATTGGATTTACTTTAGGAGCGTTCTCTTATCACCCTCTGAAGGTGAGGTTCCTTGCAAATTGATTCATAAAACTTGAACTTTTTTCCAAATTTTACTATATTACAGTCATAAACCTTTAATAAACAAAAATCTGGAAAGCGAAGTAAGAACTCAGCCCCCAAGAATAAAAACTTTGAGGGACAACATTGTTTGGGAGGGTGTGGGAGGGGCGTATATTGCTAACAGCATCAGACATCTATAGACCGACAT
This sequence comes from Xiphophorus maculatus, assembly GCF_002775205.1. Taxonomy (NCBI): domain Eukaryota; kingdom Metazoa; phylum Chordata; class Actinopteri; order Cyprinodontiformes; family Poeciliidae; genus Xiphophorus; species Xiphophorus maculatus. The sequence goes on along the minus strand of NC_036447.1, from coordinate 31,354,110 downwards.
TTTTGTATATTTTTCTTCAAAAACAAGTTAAGCTTATACAGATTGAATAGAGAACAATTTAAGTCTTAGCAGAAATGCATAACCAGATCTGGATGTTCAACAGGCCACTGTGGCACATTGATAATGTTTCCTCATCTAACTTGTATTCTCCACAGCTTCATCCCTGGTCTGTCTGCTGTAGTCCTTGGTCCTCATGATGTGGTTTGTTCACTGAATAAAAAGTTCAAAGGCCTCTAAACAACATCTGATGTACAGCATAAATATAGGTGGTTTACTAATGAGGCAACTTCTGAAAGTAATTGACTCGTCCAGATATCCTTTGTGGTAATGGGGCCTCAATACATATTTTCACATTTTTATAGTATATTCTACTGTTTCGGCTGGTCAAAAGACAAAACATTTTGAAATGAATTGCTTTCCACTTGTCACATGACATTATTTAAAAGCTGTAGTCATGAATACTTTTTGCAAAGCACAGTCTGTAAATCTTTGCCTGAATACTTTATAAATGTGACTTTTAACTTGAGTTGTGGTTAGCTGTAGTTCACTGACATCTGGAGTGTTTGGGTACTTACAGCTTGACATGTTTACGACAGGGCACAGAGTTCCTGTTGCAGGTGCCGGTGAGGATGTCTACATTATCCACAACGACAAAAGGCTTCTCCTCCAGAGTAACGATGGAGAGGTGGTTCTCATCAGCATCTTCATCCCCATGGGCGTTATACCGCGGCCACACTGGGAACATGAGGGACAGCGTCCCGTTCTCCCAGCGGCCCATCTGTGTGCACACAAACAAAATCAGACACAAGAATCCTTATCGGTCTTTTACTCTTTTTTTTTTACGGAGGTTCTCATCACATTTAATAATAATAATAAAAAAACACTTTTATTGTTACCTTCTCCCACTTTCTTTCACTGTTCAACACAATGACAACCAATCTGGGGTTGGCCTGGTAACCATCTGGAGTAAAGGATAGATCTCGTCCTTCGTTCCACACATGCATCATGTGTCTGCAGCCCATGGAGAGTTAGGGAGCAGAGGGAGCTGTTGTTACACATCAGTCACAGTTTGTGCACAGGAGCAGATACATTTCAAATAAAACACTAAACACTCTGTAATCGCTGCAAGAGGATCCTCTACAAATCAATGCTGTCTTCACCCACTGTGTGCATGTGTGCATGCCTCAGAGTGTGAATCTGTGTGTGAGTGGGTGGGAGGCAGAGTCAGAGGGCATATATCTCTTCCACCAACATTCTGCATTGATTCCTTCACAGATGTACGCCTGAAAGACAAGTCACTGGTGCAACGAGGGTGGCCCCACTCTCTTACTCAATACATGTGCAAACGGGCTTTTGGTGAAACCTTTATGCTTGCTAAAGCGAACCAATGGAAGGCAGCAAAAGAGTCAGCAGTGATGTGAGACTAAGAACACACTCACTTTGGTTAAACCACTTTCAGACAGCAAGCTTGATCTGATGGTTAAAACATGATATAATAGCTTGAATTCCCAAAGGGCGAAAGATGGGCCATCTCAGGAAGTTTAAGGAGAAGACTAAATTACAAAACAGACAAGCACTTCCTCTTAAATAATTCATTTTGACACTGTCAAGCATGAGTTGATGGATGATGCTTGACAACAGAAACCTCGTCTGACCAAAGCAAAAAGGACAAAAATTAGCCCCACGAACAATTTCAAATTAATGGTATTAAATAAAGAGAGTAGATCTCCCTTCTGATTTTCACTATGACCCTTCAAGAGCTGTTGACCCTTGAAAGGTTAATGCATGAGTTGAAATATTGTGACTGAAAGTCATGATGCATAAGAATAATTTGATTGCAGATTTGCATTAACCCTGCCAGTGAAAAATATCATAATGTAGGTTGTAAGTCTTGTTTTTTTATGATGTGAAGCACTTTGAACTGCCTTGTTGATGAAATGTGCTGTACAAATAAACTTGATTGATTGATAGATTTTTGGGGAGATGTCTCTTTAATTCACGTCACATGTCCTCAAAATTTATGTGGGAAAGAATCATTTCTGTGATCATAAAACAAGATCATTATTTAAATTTTACCAAAACTACATTCATGGAATGACAGTGTGCTTTTTTCAAATATTTTTCATTGAATTCAATGAGAAAGTGTGTCCAAACTTTTGGTCTGAACTGTATATATATATATATATATATATATATATATATATATATATATATATATATATATATATATATATATATATATATATGTATATACTGTATATATATACTGTATATATATACTGTATATATATATATATAGTATTAACATTTTGTGATCAACAACACCATGAATAACATTCCAACTTATCTCCCGACATTCAGGATGCTGAGCATAGTTAGCATGAATGCTGAAACAGGGACTGTTTCTTTAATAAAGAAAAGTGTCTCTGGAACCCGAATTGTTCATTGCAATAGTTAGTTGTTTCATAGGTATAAAATGCAGCCTCACCTGTTTCAATAAAGCAGCCTAAATATAAGTGAAATAATGCATGTAACAGGTGTCAGGTCAGTAAAGATAAACAGGGAAGTAAATTACAAAAAGTTGGCATTTATTGATCAAATAAAAAAAAATAACATGTAGGATCTATAACATGATTGTGATTAGATGCATATAATTGTTGCATAATTAGTCACATTATTACATTATAATTTTTGCAAAAAAAAGCAAAATGCATTCTAAGATTTTATTATATCTTATATAGTTATATACTATTATATACAGTACATATACAGTATAATATATATTTAGTAATGTTTTAATACATTTTGAATCCACAGTTTATTACATTGTTGCATACTGCTGTACTGTAATGCTGCACATTTTGCAGGGTCAGCACCCTCTTTCAAGCACAAATAATTAGCTCCAGATAAACCTACGCAAGTACACATAATAGACACTTTTGCTCTCTACAATTGAAGCTGTCCCTATTATATATTATGATGGAGTCATTTATTAGTAGCATGTTGAGGTAAATATATGTTTTAATATTTGAAAATTCCTCATAGTGCAGCAGGTGATGCCCTTGTTGCAATAAATTGCCGTGGCTGAGTATGTATTGGTAAAACATCATTACAGTTTACTCTGGGAATAAACTGTCTCCTCCAGTTTGTATAAAATCTGTTACATCTGAACAGCTGAAACTGGTGTGGTTCTAATGTATGCCTGAAAAATATTGCTTGATATATTTATATTTTTATGTCTCGGTATGCATGTAGAAGGACTTGATCCAGAGCTTTGTTCTCAGGAAAAAATACAACTGTAAAAAGAGCTACACTCTTTTCTGCTCCTAGAGTGTTATATTAGAATATATAAACAATTATCTAGACAGTATCAGATTGTAAAATCAATAACCTAAAGTGATGTTTTCTAGTCCAGTGTTTCAGTTTATTGGGGTCTACAGTGCAGATATAATTATCTACACAGTTCTTTTAAGATCACAGTAATTCAGTTTAATACATCATATTTATATAACACCAATTCACACCAAATGACATCTCAAAGTGTTTGACAAGAAAAACCGGTTCAATTCTCAGAACTATACAAGCAGACCACAAAGTAAAATCTAGTCAAGTAGACTCGTTTAACCAGGTTTACTCCTAAGGGTTGACAGGGCCTGTATAACGTTATTATTTTCTCTTCCATCATCATGTTTCTGCTCTGCTGCAATGTTTGGAATTGTTATCTTGTTTAATGATCCTGATTATGCTAAGCTTCAGCTGTTCAGATGGCCTGAAGCAGAGGGCAGAATGTGGTCAACCAAATGACCCGCACCATCAGTCCTTCAGCTGGCACGAGGTGTTTGCTGTCATGTGCTCTAATTGGTAGGCGCTATGTTTCATTTGCTCAAAGAGCATCGCTCCATTGTCCACTCAGACAGAGCCTTGCAAACCAATAATAAACCCAAAATGATTAATACACCTGGCCTATTTAGTTTTAAAGTTGAAATTTTACAGAGAGAATAAACATGTTTCTTCTCTGCATAGTCAACCATGCAGACCAATAAATCGAGCAGGCTCGCTGACGCCACCTTTTCCTGTTTGGCACTTTACCTTCCAGAAAGAGTCAGAAGGGGAAAATAAAATAGAACACAAGAAAAGAAAAAAAAATCTGTAAATAAACAGACAGGAAAGAAAAAGGGGTAGGAGAAAACGCAAAGAGGACATGATTGATTAAAAACAGTGAGAGTAAATAAAATAAATGAATATGAAAGAAAAAAACTAACTGTAATTTGTTTTTAGCTGAATACAAAATATAACAATGAGAAAATGAATAATAGAAAACTAATTAATGAAACAATATGACTGTTTCAAAGCACAACAAGAGTTATTTCTACTCTGTTTAAAGGTGGAGGCTTTTTGTTCCCTCTCCTGTCCCTTCCTCCATGTGCTCTGCTTTGCTCTATGTCCTGTGCTGTCTTTTTGAGAGATTCATATCTTCCGAATTGCAAATTATGGATCTGATCAGCTCGTCTCTCAACACAGTTGATCAAATTTTCTCAACAAGAAAACCAGACAAAAGAGAGCCCTCTTGCCCCCATGGGACACATGGAGCTGGACACACGATAGATTCCTGGGGGAAGCGGAAGATTGTGCATCTGTCTGTACTGTTGGCTGAGGATGTTGAGGACGTGTGCATGACTGAATTTTTGATAACAGGATGACAAGTGTGATCAGAAGGCAAACATCTTCCTAGGTCACTGGTCCTTCAAGAAGGTTGTGAGAATCAAATCTGAAAGCTGATAGGTTCAAAGCACCAACAAAGCTGCTGTTTCATTTAGTTAGCGTAGCCCTGCTACAAGAATGATCTTTTTCGCCTGTCATTATGTATTCCAAGCTGTAGATATAAATAACTTTGTCATCTCACAAAAAGTAAAGCATCAAAAGCATAAACAGGAACTTCAACATTTCCTATATTTTTCTAACATTCCCCACAAACAAAGACTCACAGACATATAACATTTATAACATACTTCCCTCCCTCCACCCCCTTACACACATCACAAGAGACAATGCATCACATGAAACACAGGGGAATGGACTATTGTCAAAGGAGTTTGTTCAATGCAATGTTAGTTGAGGGAACAAGGCTATTCTTAAAGTGCCTTTTTTCCAGTCTATAGTGCATGCAACGCATATGGTAGCTGTGTTAGTCAGGCTGTCAGTCGAAATGTGCACAATTTTAGATGCTATGTTGAGTCTTAGTTTTTTATGATGCTGACAGCATAGTGAAGAAACAGGGGCAGGCAGTAGATTAGAATAGATTTAGATTAGAATAGATTTAGATTAGAATAGATTTAATAATGCTTTTGTAAAGTACCATCAGGAGGCAACAGACTGTTACCTCAGTATGGAGACAACAGAACTTGCTTAAAGCAAAAGGAGCCTCAACCAAGAATTGAGTGCATTAGTGAGCATTTTTTTTCAGAAGCCATTTTCTCATAAAATGTCTTTGTAATAAATTTTTCAGAGACACTGAATGTCGAATTTTGGGAATTTGTAAGCCACAATTATTACAATAACATTGTAACACATAAAAAAACTTACATGATATATATTTTACTCAGTGTGTAATGAGTTTACATAATTAATTTCACCTTCTGAAATGAGTGACAAAAATACTAACTTACTCATGATATTTATATTTTTAGATGTAACCTGTACTGTACACTTGAGAAAGTGCAAAAAATTAGCCATTGTTTAAATAGCATTTCAATCAACACGACATTGAATCTCCCTGCTTTTATTGTAAAGGTTCCACGTTTTGTTCTCTGTGAAAACTTTTCCAAATGCCTCATTGAGGTGGCAGAAAAAAATTCTCCAACAAAATTACTTTAAAGCAGCAAGAAAAGTGACAGCTTATAGTTTTAGCATTAACACCAGTTACATCACAAAGACAATTTTTTTCTAAACTCAGAGAATAAATCTCGTTTCCAACCTGAACTATTACACAGCTCACACATACTAAAGTCTAAGATTTTAAATCCTGTGCAGCCCGAGTGATGTCGGATCCAGCAGATTTGATAGTGTCTTTTAAATGCCAGATTATGTTGTCTTGTTTCTTCGTCTCCGTCTCACGCTGCTGATGTTCACACTCCGACAAAGATGGAATCTAGACTAATGCACAATCAGTCTCACCTCCTCCAACTCGGGGAAAGGAATCCAACCTCAAAAACCACCTTCACTGTTTTTTATTCTTGTTGTTGTTGTTTTTACAAAATCTAGTAACTCACTGAGACAAATGACATTGTTTTATGACACATAATAAAGTTTAAGAAAGTTGCTATTAAGAGTTCTATTACATCAGCATGATAACACCATTATTGTTGGAGGCTTAATATATATTTTAATGAACTAATAAGGAAGATGACAACATTATGACTCCTATTCTAATGAGGAAGCTTATAGTTCATTCCAGATAAACAGAGCTGAGCAACATGACCCTTATGTGTTTGTTAGTTTAATAACAAACAATATGAGGGTTAGCAATGTATTATTTCATATTTTGGCCATTGCATATTTCATATTCATGAGGCAGTTACAATATCAGAGAGCAGAAACACAAAGATGAGCAGCATGGAACAGTCCTGTGATTATGCGTTCATATTTCTAGATCTTTCTCTTCTCTTACTGTCTAAAGAACCTGACAAGGACCCACAGACAGCTGCAGACACCTGTTAGTGACCTATGCAAATACAGAAGTGTGCAAAAGTCATAGACCACGACTTTACATGCACGTAGTAAGATTTTCTTTTCAAGCAGCCATCATCAAAAGTTCTCCTTACTTTTTGAAAGTTCTTTAACTCTTTGCCTGTTTTAACTCATTCTCTTTCCTAATGTTGGGTTCCTCCCAGAGTCCAGAAACATGACGTAGGGTAATTGTTTGCTCTGAATTGTTCTTAGTTGTGGGAGTGCGGGCATGTGTGTGTGTGTGTGTGTCCTTGCAGGGTTTTTGGTCTTGTCTGTCTCTGTGCTGCCCTGGTGACCCATGTACCTCAGGGTGTACTCCACCTCTCCAGCCCCTAAACTCTGAATAGCGGGTTTAAGCAATGGCTGGACAGAGATAAGTTTCACTTTTTGATATAATTACTAAAATAAATGAAAGTTTTCCCTGATACTGAGATCTTGGGAGATGCAAGTATGAAGTGTTTTAACAGAGAACACAAAGAAAAGGACAGTTGACTCAAGACTTTTGCACAGTACAGCAAACGTGAACATAGCTGCTAGGAGATGTGTTCTGTCCACAGAGTTGTATGACAAAAGTAGCAAAAAGAAGAAAGCTGATAAAAGCTGCTATGAGACTGAGTTATTGGAAGTGCATCCTGTCATGAAGCAGAAACACATCCACATCAGAAGCTGCTGAGCAGCAGCAACATAAAGGTCTGCCTTTTACTGTTTTGTCTTTTAGCTAAGGAGACACAATTGGCTTCAAAAAGCTGCACACAAAAGCTGACAGTGTTAAATGTCATTAGAAATCACAGAGTTTAACACTGCTGTCATCTCAGCTTCCTTTCCAACACCATCCCTCTCATTAGAACATTAAAAGGGTTATGCAAGACTGCTGAACACTGAGCTACAAAGACAAGCTGAGTTATGCAAGTCTGTAGACCCCGATTTTCTTACACTGTGGGTTATGCTCACACATAAACCCACGCACACACACACACATGCATGTCATACATACACACCCGCGCAGGGCACTAGGTGGGAGCTTTCCCGGGCTCCTATCTGAGGGCGTGCTGATGCAGCCGGCCTGGGCCTCCGGCAGATCCCCCTTCTCCCGTAGCATGGAGGAGGCCGCAGTGGAAATAATGCCCACCCCGTCCCGCACCCGCGTCTCCAGAGGGTACTCCCAATCGTCATAGGATACGGAGATCATACCCAGGGGATACATCTAAAAGGAAAACAGTGGCAAAAATGGATTCAGTTTTACTTCAATTCAGTATCGTAACCCCAATTTGTAACTTTGCCATGTATTCCTCTGAGGTGTCAAAGTTTCCTCTGCTATACTAAAATAATTAATAGCTGGAAGTTCCACAAGTATGAATCTTTCTTACACTGAGCATCTCCATCAGTTCATCTCTTTAAATCTTTCATCCTATCCCCCACCTTCTTTATTCATCTCAGTTTGGTGTTGACTCTGTACTCAGATTAAGTATAATCAATCATCTCCAAGCCAAAGTCCAACAGTGATGTGACACTTCATGTGCTGTCACTGTTTCAAAACTATGGAATTTATTACCTTTTGAATTGCAGATCATCAATGACCTGATTTTGTTTAAATATAAGCTAAAGCACATTTATTTAGAATGAGACAAAACTTGAACTAAACGTTGTTTAGAACTGTGACAGTGACACTTTAATATTTCTACCCATGTTGGAACATTGTTTTGTTTTCATGTTTTTTATTCTATTCTTTATTTTTATTACACCACTAATGGAAAGCACTTTGGTTCTATCTAAACAGTATTTCACTGATTGATTGATTGATTGATTGATTGATTGATTGATTGATTGATTGATTGATTGATTGATTGATTGATTGATTGATTGATTGAAAAGGCTAAACAAACACATGAATATATTCCAACATCTACCATGGGAAGAAAGATCACATGCATCTGTAATATCACATGTTAAGAAATGTCCTGCTTTTAAAACTGTTGTATTTGTGATTAATTTGACCTCCCAGTAGAAGTGTGAAAAGAACTTATTATAGTTTTCCCATTCCCCACCTTTATTTTTTCTAACAAATTCAAGAAAACGTTTGTGCATTTTACTGAATTAGCACACTAACAACTTTTTTAAGTTGCCAGTTGCTGATATACACTTATTACATATCAGCATCTATGCTGTAGGTAAGCATAGATGTTGTGATTTACCTAAAACGCACAAAATTTTCCCAGTTTCTGACATGGTGACATTCTTGGGTAGGTAATGATTTTCTTTAAGTCTTTTTCTTTATCATGCTGGAATAAGTTAGGTTTCTGGAGAGTGAAAGTCACCTGGTCAGCAAGTGACCACTCAGAATTTTACATATGTTTTTCAGGGTTGCAGCCTATTTTTTACCTCAAAATTCCATACTTCTAAATTCCCAGGTTTCTCGGTGGTTCATTTTCTTTTTTACATTTCTTCACTTTAAATTTGGACACATACAGGATGGATGGATGGATGGATGGATGGATGGATGGATGGATGGATGGACGGACGGATGGGATTGGACTGGATAAAAATGTTTGGAAATTCATAGATTGGTAGCAAATACTCTTTTTTCCATATTTATTCTGAATGGTAAAATAAGTGACATGCTGGACTTTTCCTGCCAATGTACAGACTCTGATTCTTTTCTAAACATATTTAACATTTGTGCAGCCCTGTATCATCATTCTCTCACCTCTATGGTTTCACTGTCAGGAATAGTATTTATTTTTATGCAGGCTGGTTTCATGCTGTCTCTTTTGGCTAAGGTGTCAGAGCAACTCAGTCTTAAAATTTCAAATATTTCATTGACATCATCTGTGCCAAGTCTGACATACTTTCTGCTCACCTCATGAATGCTTATTTTAGAAGTACAGTGGCAGTGGCTCGCATCGCAAACAATTTAATATAATTTTTACCTTCTGTTTACTGCTTTTAGTAGCTCACATTCCTGAATCTTCTCAACTTCCAGTTTATAGCTGCATTGAAAGGCCACTGTATGTCTTCTTATTATGGAGTTTTAGTGACTACAAGTACTGCAGCTTGATGAAAAGTGTGGTTTCTGATGATTTTACCTCTTTAACTTCTAAACCTTGTACAGTATTTTTTTGTATTGCCCGTGAGATAACCATGTCAATGACGATTTCTGGGTGTCAGGGCATCTAAACATGCATAGATGTTGTGACTTAGATAAATGTAATCAAAAAGTACATTTCAGGTGCTGGTCTAAAAATAGATCTGGTAGTCTACATGTAGCTGAATTGGTAAAAATAATGAATCATAGATGAAGACACTTAATGAAAGACTTTTTTCAGAAAGCAATTCAACTTTTTAAAGGGGACATATAAAGCAAAATCCACTTCTTGAGCTTTTAAAAAAAATGTTTGTGGGTGTTTTTTGTACAATATTGTACTCCTAGACACTAAACGTACACAAAGATATATACATATATATATCCTTTAGTCCTTTAACCAATATGTACTTTATCTATTTTCACATATTTCCATATTATTTGGAGAGAAGAATTAATTTAGATTATATTTAGATAATACTGTATTTGAACAGATATACTTAATACCCTGCTTTAGGGCTAAGTAAATGATTTTAGACACAAAGAAAGAGCTCAATGAATGGGAAAAATAATCATTATTGACTCCAGCAATGAAAAAATAATCATCTATGTTCATGTAAAGTATCACTTATTAGTGTTGGGTAGGGTAAACTAAAGAGAAGAAATTTGGGGGAGGTAGAGGACGGCATAAACAGCCTGGTATCGAAATAAATCTTGTCCTGTCAAAGCGCCTGAAAGTGGCCACCTGTTTACAACATCGTGGGCTCCACTACCTCAGGGGTAAAGTCTGGATTTCCAGTGGTGAGACTTGACACAATCCAGATGTAACCGGCTCCTATTAGACCCAACGACCGAGCTTCCTCCAGGATATATCTGTCAGGGAGAGGAGACAGATTTACAGCTGAAATCTGGCAGCATGTGACAAAGAAATACAAACACCATGGCAGAAAATGAAAGACACTCACACTGCCTCATCCTTGGAGCAGTACAGCAGTATAACAGGACTCTGTATCCTCTTGAGGGCAATGTGTGATTTTGAGTTGGGGTCACCATCTACAGCATCTAGTGTCACAACACTCTGCAGGTCCCAGCGCACAAAGCTGTAACAATGAAATAATACAGATGCTTAATCTGGTTAGCAACCATGAAGAAATATTAACGATCAGATATCACACAGCGCATTCCTGAAAAATGTGATGGTATTTCTAGCTGCAGAATCCAATTAAGTCTTAAACTTGTGTTGAACAGTTAGTAAATAAATATGATACAGAGATAAATGAAAATGTTCACAAAACTACTTTCAAACCGTTTCCTACTTTTCTATTTAAGCTAGCACATGAAAAACATGTGTTATGTAAACTAAACTAAACACTTAAAGTTATGAAGGGATTGAGTGGAACATGAAGTCTTTCAATGTCTTTCAAAATCTCAACGTCACATGGATTAATTAAACACATTCACTTAAAAAGTATTTCATTAAATTTCTGATGATTGTAATTTATAACTAACATAATCAAAATTAGATTAATCAAAAAATAAAAATATTGCATAGAAATGAATAAAAATAAGGATGTTTAATACAGAAAATACAACACACTGAAACATATTTACAACTTGGATTCTGAGGCCCTCTACTGTGCCTCCAAAATGTAGGACATTAAATTAAAAATAAAGGCAAAATTTAGTTTCAGCTAAATAGAGGACATTGGACCACTGTGTCCAGTCTTTTTGGCCGTATGCCTCTGCAGTCTAAACACAAGACATGCAGCAGTTCTAGTTCATGACCTGGACATCTGGAGGCTCATCTTTTGATTCTCCCCCAGGACTGCTACCCCAAGGTCTTACTTTACAGTCCTATCAAGGCTGTAATTATTTGGTTTAATTTCAACCACACTTTTCCCTTTCACTTAAAACTAGCGTATGTAACTTTTAGAAAAGAAAAATATAAATATATATTTTTAAATATTTGCTGAAACTGTCACTCTGTCGTGACAGTACGGTATGAAAAAAAATTGAGCTCTTCTGCCTTCTCCAAGAGCTAACTACAAACAACCAATCACAGCCATGAGCAGGTTTTAGCTCCGTCAATCACAACCTCATGTGGTGCTGCTCATCCTCCCATCCCTCTTGCTCTCTGCTAGGCTGCAGCTTCTTCCTCGTTACAGAGCCAGTTGTTAGCATGGCCACTGATGACGGTGGATTTTCCTGTTACAGTAAATTGTTTCTTCACCATTACTACACTGAGCAGTGAGTATATGAGGATGATTGACAGCACTAAGACCCTCCTCCTGGCTTTGATTGGTTGTTTTTGGTTGATTTTTGGTGTATTTGATGTATTTCAGCAATAGTAGATCAGGGAGGAGGAGGAGAACATTGATCTTTTTACAATATAGAGGCAGTTTTAACAAACATGTAAAAAACATTTTTTTTGCAAAAGTTATATACAGCAGCTTTGTCTTTCAAATAAAATGAAGATGCAACACTCTGAAAGCAGCCAACTTCTTTAATAAGGACTTCTTGTGGCTTACCTTCCTTGTGGCGGGTGTCAGTGACTGTCTTTTATTTTTCCAGTTGAAAAAATAAAAGAAATCCATTTTTGATGATATTCTAACTTACTACAATAAGTTATATTGTGATATATTGTGTAGGGTTGGATTTTATGACATCTTCTGTGATGAAATATAAAGAAAACCCCAATCAAAAGCTTGTCAAAAACCTCATTTATATTTCTTTCTGGGTGAAAACAAATATGTGGAACAGCACTTATGATCATGCCAACAACACAGGATTTTCAGAGTATGAGGGCTTCAGGGTGTATTTGTACCTGTGATCCACAGTCACTTTCAGAGTGCTGATGAAGTCCTGAAAGCCGGGGAACTTGGATGTTACTATAGAAAAAACATGCCAGTCATACTCCTCCATGATTGCAAGCATGAGAAGAGCCTCCTGCTGCAAGGCTGCGCCAAACTGGAAGAAAGTGGACTTCTCGTCCTGAAAAGACACAGCGGAGAAGTCAAAAATCAGATTTTTCTTTGCAATCAGGCAGACTATGAGAAGAGCTGAGAAGGGAGAATGAATAAGAGGAGGGAGGAATGGGAAAGAAGGGTAAAGATACAGAAAGAGTGAAAGATTCAGGCGACAAATGAGACAGCGCTGCAAGAGAGTGACTGTTGGCAACAAGAAGGACAGTAATGGTCGGTGATAACGGCCTCATAACTCACAGGCTTAATACACTTCAGCACTCAGCAGACTTAACAAACAGCCACAGATTATCTGAAAAAGTAATTGATCCCAAGACTAATGTCATGCCAACTGACACCTAATGTGGTGCTATACTGCTAACTCGAATAAGAAAAAAAAGTACTAAAATTATCATGACTGTGGCATAAAATTGTGAACAATATGGATTCAGTTAATATCTCCCTTGTGAAATTACAGAACATTCTCTTTTAAACTATTCAAAATTTCACAGCATTAATTCACAATGCCCTCCTCGATTAAATCATTTAGTCTCAGCAATGAGAGAAAAGTGAAGATGAGTGTGAAAGGAAGAGGCAGCAGTGAGGACCACCAAAACCAAAGCACCTATTAAAATGGATAAAACCTGAAGTGAGTGTGAAATAAGTTGCTAATGATTGCAGGATGTGTGTTAAGTGTCATCTGAGCCTCCCCGAGACACAACAAAAAGCACCACAGTCTGACAAAGACGAAGACTAGTGAGGAGAGAGGGAGAAGCAGAGCGAGCGGAGGGGCAGAATGGGAAGGAAAATAACAGTTCCATCTATTAGACTAAGGCTAACATATATGCTGCAGGGAGAAAAGGAGCCTTTGGAGAAAGGAACAAACAAACTTAAAATACAGTGTGCTTTATAAATTTCTTATGTTTTTTCTTTTTATTACAACAAAATGTTTTAGATCATCAGACCCATTTTAAAATTAGGGAAAGACAATGTAAGAGTAAATTAAAAAAAAACATTTTCAATTGTTAATCTCATTAGGGAAGCAGTCACTGAAAACTCCTAACAGCATTATAGTTTAGTCATGGACCACAGACATGCCGTCTGCTGTCAGAGAACTGCTTATGGAGGAGTGTAATTATGAGTTTTAATCATGAGCAGCACCAGGAACACGTGTTAAGTTTTGAACAGGATGGCCGTGATTTAGCAGCGCTGCTATCAGCTCGTCTCTCTGAAGAACGGACAGCAATAAGGAAGAGAGAAACGGTGCAGCGCTGCTCAGCGTTCTGTCCGAGGTTTGTACTCACAGTGTGAAACACCGCAAATACATAGTATTAGCGTCGTGTGATGTACATTTTATTTGGGGCTTTTTTGTTGTTATTATTATTATTTTTCATAAAGTTCATGTGTAGATATTGGTTTATATCTTTTATATCAGTCGCAATACCTAAATCCAAAAGGTTGCACGTTTAAAACGATGAAGTGCAAGAATGTAATTATATTTACAGCAAAATAATCAGCTGATCTTAGTCTTTATCTTTATGTTTGAGGCAGCAAAAAAAAATTCTACAATACAAAATGAATGTGGTGTTCTTAGTTTGTGTGTGTAGTCTTTGGATTTTTTTTCTCTCTTCTTCCTAATGCCATACATTTTTGATACTGTTAATTTATTTCAGATCATCAGACCAATACCATCTACCACTAAATTGGAAAATTGGAATTTGCTAAATTGGAAAACATCATTTCTGTGTGACAGCAAGCATGATCCCGTTGCACTTTGGGGCTGATTTTACTGGCATTTGAAGCTCACCAGAGTTTGCTATAACCAAAAAGAGACCTATGATGCAGAAACTTAATAATTTCCGTTCTGCAACATTTTCTTCAAATTCATTCTGACTTAAATTGACAACTCTGATTTGAAGCCTTGTCCTTCTTTTCCCTTGATAGTAAAATAAGCCTCAAACGTAAAATATGCCAATCAAACTAAAATAAGTAGATGAGTGAAAAAATGCCATCATCTACTGTGATACTGCCAGAATTTTAAAACAACCATGACACAATTTTTTTGTCATAGTTTAGAGTTTTACATAAGGCTACTTAGAGAACCCACTGTGTTCTACTGAATTGAATGGTCTATGTGTGCATTTTAGATGACTGCAGGTTATTCTGCACTTGTGAATTTTTTGTCAGAACTTAATGTTTTGTCCTTTTGTCAAAAAAATTACTCAAATCCAGCCAACACAAAATAAATCTGACCATTCAGAGATTTAACTTCTCTGCTGAAAAAAAGAAAGTGGCAAAGAGGAAATTCCATTTCAAAACGTCCCCGTTCCATCAGTCTGTGGCTGCGGGTGTTTGTGTGCTTGTATACTTTTTGTGGATTTTGATAGAAATGTTCCTCGGAGATCCAACAAGAACTATGACACACCTGACAGGTTATAGGGAACAACCGATAAGGAAATAAATGACAAATAGCCAGTATATTGTGATTTATTTAAACAAAAAACAGACCAACAAAACACGCCTAAATGATGTAAAAAATAATGATGCTTATTGGATGAATAAACAGCTATTTCTTTACTTCATCTACTTTTTCCCAGAACCTAAAATGTAATGACATTTACACTAAAAGCTTTATTATTGACTTGTTTTGGCCCATAATTTGTCCATCAGTTAAACAAGGGAAAAACCTGCAATCTATTTACAAAGTGTGGCATTTGTAATTTGGAAAGTGTTTCTGTGAATCCACAGGATGCAGCTCAAGGAGCTCACAAAGAAAATTAAACTTTTCATCCAGAACTGAAAAAAGCTAAACCAATCCATCAGAGAGATAGGGAGAACATTAGCTGTGGGCAAAACAACCGTCTGCTTCATTCTGAGGAAATGTACTAATAAGTGTGTGCAGGAATGGCTGTTTGTCTTGCTTGCCTGATTTGGCCCTGCAATGGACCGGTGACGTTTCTGGCCCAACATAAAATCTAGAACATGATTGAACTGGTAAAGAGAACAGATAGGGACAAGATTGATTTTGGATTTGATGTATGTATGGCTACTTAAAGAGATTGCAAACTTCACACATAAACAACAACAAAAACTCTTAACAGGGTTTCCAGCCACCAACTTCAAGCTGTGAGAGACCAGCTTTATTTGCATATTTAAATAAGCTCATGCTCAGTAGGTGGAAGTGCAAAAACAATAGACTGACAAAAAACTTAACTTGAGGACCTGCATAAAAAATATTTTCCTCACAGAACTGCAGAGGTGCAACATACAACCATGAAATAAACACACAGACCTATAAAAACACTAAGGTGCCATCTGTGTGCAGCAAAATGAAAAACAATCTTATAGCCAGAATTTAATGTTTCAGATGGATTAAAAAAAATGTGTAAACCAAATCCATATTACAGGCAGCACATCTGACTCCCCTTCAAATCAAAATTAGTAATTTAAATTGACTGGTTTCACTCCATTGACCAGGTTTTTAAAGATAGTCCATATTTTTTTCAATAAGGTTGATTTTCAGGATATTCATAGTCTACTAGATTGTTTGCCAGCTTTGTTCATTCTGTTCCCATCGATAATGTCCTAGAATAATTCTGACTGGATATTCCAACACTCCTCCTATTAGAAATGTTATTTCAATCTGGAGAGACTCAGACGGAGAAAAACAGCGATTAAAAGGGTTTACTGACATGAATGTATTAAAGTTCTTTGGCGCTCGGACCCCGGCGGAAGACATGTTGCTGTGAAATACAATGAGTTTGGATGAGCATTTCTGATGCAGGGAATGCTCATCCAAACTAAAGGGGGAAGAGATGTACACTGGTGGAGGAACATTGGTGGTGGAGGTTGGAGAAGGATGGAGGCCTGGTGAGCCAAGAGTATGGAGGTGGAGAAGTGGCAGAGGTGGGTTGAGCACGGCTGGAGAGTGGATGCTGCCATGGATGAAGGTCCTTATAAGCGGGAGCTTGATCAGAGTAAGGTAAAGATGGGGCATGGTCCGATGCTGATAGGCTGATGGCAGATGACACAGCGACTGGATGATGCAGGTGTGGTTGAAGAATCACCAGTTTGAATTTACGCTAAGGCTTCATTTCAGCTGAATTCCTGGCACAGTTTAGGTTTTAAGGCATTTTCAGAGGGCTTAATGTGGGACCGTTCCAGACTCTTAACCTGTTTAATCCCACCGGCAACAATTGTTGTCAGACATTTCTTTTTAATTCTGCAAGCTCTAAAAGAATTGTTTTGACTTTTGGCAGCCAATTGAAGCTTTTAAATCAAATAATAGTGTGTCTACTCTAAGCAGTATCAATTTCATGTATATAGTGTGAAAGGCCACATGACCAGACCTCTTTACTTCCTGCCTGTGACCCTGGAGGTAAATGTCTGTCTCAAACCTGTACAAGAGGAAGTTAGTAAAATATTTAAATAAACAAATATATATAAAATATTTTGAACATGTGTTCTTTCAAGTGTCTTCTACTGATATAAAAAGAAAATTGTATCCCTTCAAGAGCAAATGTAAGCATGGCAGCAATTGTTGCCGCTAGCATAATAGATAGACAGCACCGTGCTATGTGTCCATAGTTTTGCTGTGTATTCCATATGCCTTGTTGTTCCCACACAGCTTATTTTAGATCTTCTAGACCTGAAGGAACATTAAAATAATGTCTTCTACATCACAGTCGTTCCCACAGCTGAACCCCTCCCCCTTTTCACCCCCCAAAAGGCCACAAAGTGTGGCCTATGCACTGAATGACCACTGCAAGATGACACCACGTCTGAAACTACTTTAGGACACAGTCAAGGTGTAGCTCTTGGTCTGGTAGAACAGGGAAAATGTCCTCCCAGACACATATTTACTCATACCAACATTGTCACCTGACTTTGCCTCATTGATGAAATAACTAAATGAGGTCAAAGGTCACTCGGCACATTGAAACAATGACATCTGCTGGATGTGGTATTGAATCTTTATGCATCTGAAATATTTCTGAACACTCTTGTAACCATTCTTTGTTATAATAGGATATGAATGTCATGATTTTTCTATATGTATAAATAGGCCAGCTTTGTGTAATTCAGACTATGCAGTTTCCCACACGCAACGATTGTTGTCGAGTATAAAACCTACATTTTCACTAACATAACCAACACAAAATGGAATAATTCATAAATATCATGTTAGGGAGGTCCAAGGATTGAAATGCATGCACGTATTTAGCAGAAAAACGGGTTAATACGGCTCTGTCCTTCAAACAACCTGTTTGATGTGTTTGGGATCAGTACCTGAGCTTCACTCACCCTGCTATTGATGATTTTTGATGAATTAACAAAAGATTGAAGAAGTCCTCCAGACTTATAATTTAATCCAATTTGTGGATTGCATCAGTGTAGCTGGCAGTCAAACAGACCCTTAGGATGATACTGCCGCCATAATATTCACCTTAAAAGCAGGAACAGTTGTGTACAGCAATCCAGTGACAAATGACATACATAAACATTTAAATACTGAAAAGGAGTGGTAACTGGAGTGCTGCACTGGTGAGCTAATCACACAAATGTGTGACAGCTGAACTGAGGCTAAGGGACACTAACAATGAAGTGAATAAATACCCAGTAACTTAAAGAAAATTACAAAAAAATAATCAAGATATCAAACAATTGTAAAAAAGATACTCAAAGACAAAACAGGAAGTCAGTGCTACACTGAGCTCAACTGAAGATTTAACTGAGGTCTTTAAAGGAAATCAGGGGCAAAACACTATAACTCTAAACAACAACGTCAACTGACTAAAAAAGAACTGACAGTAAACCTAACCACTCCCTGATCAGAATCATGAAGAACTGTATTGCTGTATCACATCAACGCACAAGCCCAATATCAAAGGATCTTGATCCCCATCATCTTCCTGCAGACCTTTTGTAGACCAAGCAGTTCAAACCTTGACTTTCAGACCATAAAACCTTTTCCCAGAAGCATTTCAGTTGTCCATGTGGGCAGCTGCAAATTCAGTCATCCTGAAGCAGGTAGTTTTATATGGGGCTGCTTTTTTGTTGCCACTGTCGTAGTCCATGTTGACATTAATAGTCTCATTGTGGACAATACTGCTGGTGCTCCAGCATATTCTCTATTTAAAAAGCCATTGAGCCTTGGTTGGTCCTGGGTTGTTCCTGAATCTCTTAGTCAATCTCTATTTATCTCTGTTTATCTTTGGATCTTTTGTTCAAAACTTGGAAACTGTTGGGTTTTCAAACAGGACAATCAGCCAAAGAAAATTCTCAAATCTTATTTAATAGTCCTTTCAATCAACCTAATTAAAAGCCAGTGGAAGTCAACTAATTTAAAGTGACTCCATAAATTCTGGAAGAGAGTTCAAATATCTAGCTACATTTATTCACAAACTTGTTAATGGCTACAGTAAGCATGTGGTGGACAGACATCTCATAAAATATTAGGAGTGATTAATAATGTAAGTTGTATGTTGCATAATCACTCAATCCTGGGAAAAACATGATTTAAAATCAGAAAAATTCATATATTTATTCCTGTGATGACTGCAGGTAAATTTCTTACTGCAGCTGTATCTCAACATTGTTTCTTACACATGTTAATTTAAAATACAATCCTGAGAATCAGTGGGCTAAGAGTACATGAAGAATTTCTAATGAAGAAGATTAAAGACTTTGAGTGAAAGAAACTCCTGCTAGTGAAGATGTTAACTGATCAAGGACAAAAAAAAGATGACACAGACCAATGTCTTCTCTTCTAATCAAACATGTCTACCAAGAAGCTCAAATTTATGAATATTTCAGAAATTCAAGACACACACACAAAAATGTACAGTGGATCCCCGCCTATTTGCAGTTCATGACTTGCATATTTTTATGTAAAATGTGACTCAAAGTCAAGTTATGTCCAGAAAATCCACCTATTCATGGATTTTTTTCATAGAACATGTGAGGGATTTACCCCCCCTCAACAGGTGTTGTTGTTTTTTTGTGCTTCCTGTATTGTTGCTTTATTTAATATTTTGTTTTGATCATCCTCTTTCCTTTGAGGTCATGTGCTGCCATGGAGGCGCGCCCATGAGCAGTGATGCCTAGGACCTGGTGTTTCCAATTTACCTTACTGAGAAGGTCCATTCTTTGAGAAGGAGAGATGTTTTATTTTTTGTTTGGTACCAGCTTATTTTTGTTTGTGTTAAATTGTTAGTTGTAATTCTGTGAATATTTGTTTAGGAATATTGTTTAGCACAAATGTTTGTTCTTTTGTTTACCTGGAAATGTAATTGTTGTCTCCGCCCCTTAATTAGTCCTGGCCATGCTTTAAAAGCCAGGTGGTTTGAATCAGAGGGGTGGCTCCCTCTTGTTTGGAATGTTTGTCAGTTTGAAAATGGTAGTGTAATGTGCAATAATGGATATAAAGAAAAGTTTAGAGCTCTATAATGGCTGGACTTGTCTGATTTTGGATCGCAAACCAACAGAACAAATCTAATAATTTCAGAAGAAATTGCAGCTTGGAAAGCTGAAATACCTGGTCACAATTCTACTTAACACCAATTGGCTGGCATTTGTAAAACATCCAATCCAGGAACCATATTTATTTTCCTTGCTGCTGATTGGCTATACTCCCAATACAGAAAATAAGACTGTATATATTAGCTTCTGCAGTCATCATAAGACTGTTTCTACTGTGTGCATTAATGTGTCCATAACCCCCACAAACACCTGGAGTCCAACGTATTTCCACCTTCCAAACGACATACCTAGAGATTTACCGATGAGTCTGTGCATTAATTATACAAATACAGTAAACCTATGTACATTTTTGTGATCCTCAGGTTGCACAAACACAGCACATGCGCAAACACAAAGGGCCCTAAAATATAGCTTCTCACATGAGCCAGCAAATGTCTGAATTATTCATCAGCCAAACCACAACAGTATCTCACTTGTTCTCTTTCTACCCCACTCACCAAAAACATTGTTTTTCATGTCAAATTTCATTTTTGCAATCAGATTATAAAAATATTAAAGTGTGGTGAAAGATGTAGAGGATAATCAGGGACTACTTACACATGTTTGAGCGCCGGTGCAGCAAAGAGTCACAAGACAACAGGAAGTAGAGCCTTTATGTGGTGACAGTAGATGAGGCAGGACCATCAGCTGATACGGTGAAATGACTGATGAATGGGACGAGGAGTAAATGACTTACTAAGAGAGACAAAGAGGAACTTGCATGCAAATGATTAGACCAGCATGGGATATGGAGGATGATGATGATGATGGTGATGAGGACAGCAATGTGCTATATTAATATTTAATGGAGTCGGTCAGATAGGATGGAGTAGCTACATTAAATGGGTCTGACACCGTATGGCCCCAAGTTGATGCTGAGTACCATTCCACTTAGGATTGCACAAAGTAAAGACAAATTTGCATGGCAAGTTCTGCGTCAACAAAATAGTGCCCACAGCTGAGTCCAGGCTCCCTTTCAGTGAACTGCATGGTATGTCAGAGGTGCATATTTAGTGGTTCTCAATATCCTCTACCCAAAATGATAAAATGACCAATGCCAAAGGTGAGAGACTAGTTTTGGGAGTTCTTCTGTTTAGACATTTAAACCAGCTCAATAAACTTAGAATTTTATTGAAAAGTCAATTTATTTCAGAAACTGTATCACTAAGTGAAACACATTATGTAGATGAATTACACACAGATGGATTTTTGAAAACCTTAATTTCTGTTAATTATGGAGATTTTTCACTTTCAGTCAATGAAAACATGTTATTTAAAATTTGAATATTAAATCACAAAGTTTTACAAAGTCTTTGAATTTGAAAGTTCCCCAATTTTCAGCTTTTTCAACAGTATATCAGATTCCAGTCAGGACTCTAGAAAGTCCACAGTGTACCATTAATTTTACCAACTGACATGCTAACTAGAGTATCTTGTTGCACGCATTTGTTTTAAGCAGCACTACATTCAAAAGCCTAAACAAAATATGAAGACAATTACCCCTGTTATAGCCAAAAATTAAGTGATCCAAAACAAAATTGTTCATACATGCATTGTATGAACAATGCAACATACAGTAACCATTAAAAAGAAATTGAAGTTAACAAAACTTTCTTCATGGTCTTTTAGCAGTACTTTCAATTCACCAAGTGTCATTTGTTCTGCCAATTTATACTCTTGCTGAAGTTTGTACAGACATGGGGACTTTTCACAAAAAAGTTGACACAGCTAAGAATCATTCAACTTATTTTTTTCTCCCGAATAGTATGCAATCTTTAAGCATATTTGGGAAAAAGGACTGTACTTTAGTCATGTCTCATCCAAGCAAAATCAATATTAATTGGCTGAAATATAAGCATAAAATAATAAAATCCATCTTGAACTCTGGGATGCAGCTGTCTCATTAACAATGAAGGGGGAGAAAGGTGAAAATCTCTACTGGGTTTTGTAAAATTAACATTTAAGAAATAATCCAGACTCTCTTTTTGAAAAATTAAAAAGACATAGTGTCTAATGGAGAATATGCTCATGTGAAGTTTTTAAGGGTTTTTGTAGACTACTCCATTACAGTTACCATTAAAAAAGCAGTGATGTTGCAATGTTCTGGCTGGTACAGTGAGGCTATCGCCTGATTGGAGTGTAGCCCTTGGTAAATTATGTTTATTCTTCAAATGTCAACATGGCTATTGTTATAGAAGCTACTGCTGAATGCAAAACAGAAACTGAAAGACAAACTGAACTAGAAAATTCCTGAAGAAATTTAACAGGGGCCTGCCAAAGTGTGCCGGTCGGTTTGGACACAGCATCTTGATGCTAAAAATTAGCATCAATGCTAAGCTTAGCTAAAAAATTACAAAGTAGCATGTGGAGAATCACAAGAATATTGACTAACATGGACCTGCAACATTCGGTATGTTAAAATTAAAATAAATTAATCAAAATGCTAATGTTACCATGAATGCTGTGAGTAGCATGTGGGTATCACTAGCATGTTGTCTTACATTCACTTCCTCCATTGAGTATACTAAACATAGCTAATGTACGTATAAGAAATAGCTAAAATGCTTATGTTAGGGAAAAGGCTCATAGTGGGAGGAAGTGAAATGCTAATATTTGTGTTAATGTTACTAACCTGAGAGGTAAAGATAATACAGGCTAATATTATTGCACCGCCATGGGCGGTGCACTAACCTGAGAGGAATATTGAGGCTTTTATTTTGAAATTTTCAGTAAGCTTAATTTTAAATGGCAACACTAATCCCATGTATAACAGTGGTTGGGGTAAATCAGTTATATAATGCCCAAAAGAGCAACTACTTGATGTGAAAATTGTCAAGGCTTTTATTTTGAAATTTTCAGTAAGCTTCATTTTAAATGGCAAAACTAATGCCATGTGTAACATTGGTTGGGTTAAATCAGTTATATAATGCCCAAAACATTCTGCTGTCTCTGTAGTTCTAACATTCTGCTTAGCCTCCTTCTGTAGTCAGAGTTCCACCATCGTTGTAGTTTTTTAAGCTCAGCCCTCCTCTGTAGCAACAGAGTTATAAAATTATTAAACCAAAATTATTTCTTTGTAGCTCTTCTCCAAGCAGACAACATTTATTGTCACATTTTACAACAGCAGCAGCAGCAAATGCCTGTAAGTTACGTTTAATTTTACTTTTAAGATATTTTTAAGTCAAGTATGATTCAAAATTTTAAGCCTAATAGAAAAAAAAACCCTACTTAAATTAATGGTTTTAATATACCATTGTCAATCTAAACTTAATATTTAACTATTAAAATCCCTGTTTTAATTCCTAGCCTCCTGAAATATACACTTCCAACGTCCGTCATGATTAATCATTCGCCTCGAATGATTAAGTGACAACAGTTGCAAAGGGTTAATAGTTTGAGTCATGCAGAACTGACCTGACTGTTTCCATAGCAACGATCAGGAGCAAGACATTCCCCCAGAACTACAGTGAGCTCATTGCAGCTATGACCTCTTCTATGACATAGATCTATGTCATAGATCAAAGAACATCTGGGGTTATGAATGCTTCCATCTCAAAACATCAGGTAATATACAAGCAGCTCTTTGACCCTTAGCACTGTGTTTTGCAGGGATTTTTAGTATGGAAGAGGTCTTAGCCACCTTTTTTTCCCCCTGACTTTTGGCGCTGGATATTTGATTACTACAGGAGTGAGGAAAGTTTTTAACAAATTACTTCCTGGTATCAAATTTGAAATGAGTAGCTCTCAGGACGAGTGCACTGAATACGACGTTATTGATGCATATCTTTTCAATCCTTCTCCGGCTGGGGAAAGTTGCTCTGAGAAAAAACATAGCTCTCAGGATGAGTGCACTGTCTCTGAGTACGACATTATCGATGCTTATCTTTTCAATCCTTCTCCGGCTGGGAAGCAAATTTCTCTGGCCAGGGAAAACGCCGGGGAAGTTTGCTGTGAATTTTCAGAAGACAATACCCTTGAGGAGACTGCTGTAGGAGGGAATGATTTCTCCAATCTTTCTAAAAAACAAACTTCCTCAGCTGGGGCAGTTTGCTGTGACTTATCAGGCCATTGTGTGAGTTTACAGACACTTCAGTCCGAAAATTCAACTTCTGCTTTGACGAAAAAAACATTAGAAGACAATACCCACATAGAGACTGCCCTCCTAGGGAACGATTTTTAAAATTTTTCCAAAGAACAAACTTCTCCGGCTGGGGAAGTTTGCGATAAAAAGGAGACAGTTGAGTCTAAAAACTCAACTTCTCCTCTGACAAAAGCGGCATTAGAAGACTGGACCCATCAAGACAGATCTGTCCTAGGGAACGATTTCGCCAATCTTCCTAAAGAGCAAACGTCCCTGGCTGCGAACGTTTGCTCTGAAAAGAAGACAGTTGAGTTTAAAAACTCAACTTCGGCTCTGACGAAAGCAGCATTAGAAGACCGGACCCATGAAAAGAGATCTGTCCGAGGGGACGATTTCACCAAACTTTGCGAATCTCCCAAGGTCCAAAGATCACCAGTCTTACCCGGCTGCAACATTTGCAATGAAGAGCAAAGACGTCGCTCTGAAATGAGCAAACGTTCGCGCAGACATCACGCTAAAAATTTTTGTTGTACCTTATTTTGACTGACACATGTTACATCTGTCACGCTCCTCCTGATTTTTAGTATGGCAGAAATCTTAGTCAGCAAAAACGGCATTAGGAGACAGAAGAGACCACTGTCCCAGGTAATGATTTTTCCAGTATTATTGGAATATTAATATTCCAATATTAAAAAATATTTTGTTGTCAAAATGGCACTCCGTCTCTCACTCTAGCGGAGTGTCAGTTAGTGTCAGTTACACTCTTAATTTTACAAAAAATCTAAAACTTTGGGTCGCTTAGAGACAAGATGTGGACAAACCATAATTTGTATCGATGTGCTGTCTTCACTTTACAAGAGATCACAGACGTATCTACAAAAGGAAATTTGAATGGCATTTCTACATGAATTCATGACGACACAGAAAAATCCTCAAAAATAAAGTTTTGGGGGGTCGTTTGTTGCTTTTTTCGTCACCATGGGAACTACGAATCCCATTAAAGTAATAGCTCCAATGCCGGGATCGAGCACTGGAGCTCGTTTTCATACCACATTTGTGGGTGGGCACGCAGCGGTACGAGCAGCATTAACGGTCAAGAAAGAAAAAGTTCTAATAATAGTAAAGAGACATTCTATTGGATGTAGAACAATAGGTGCCTGCCATGCAATGCATGGAGGCAGTGACTGACTGCTGTCCCTATGCATTGCTATGGGCAGGCCCCAATAAAGTAGATGGTCAGAACTAATTTCACTTCTGTATCTTTTCACAGCATTAGAAAAAAGAAAAAAACATTATATTATCCACATTAACTTTTAAGTTTTATCTGCTTCTCTTGTCAATGTAACTAAGTCTAATTAAAAATAGCAGGTTAGTGTTTTAAGGAATGAAATGGGAGCAGGTACAAAACATGGGTCAGTAAAGTCAAACTTCACTATAACAGAAACATTGATAACAAGGCACCTTTCATACAGCAACCTTATTTTCCGTGAATCCTTAGCAGCTCTTGTGCAGAGCCAAGCACTAACAAACACCTAGAAATCCCTCAGCTAGCAAAGAATTAGTTCATGAGATCCTCTCGTAAATAAACATCTAGGGGAGGTGGGAGGGTTTTTCCTCCAATCTCCTCGTGTATTCAACATGAGGAGATTGTTGTCACTTGACCAATCTCACTTCCACTCAGAGTTTTTTTTTTTTTTGCTGTTGCAAAACATAATAAGGCATTCAAAGTAAAACACCATGCCCTGTTTTAACCTCACACTTTCACTTTATGGTAATTGAAGCCCATTTAAAATGAGGGCAAATACTGGTTTTATGAGCCCATGTTAACATCAAACATGCACTCTATAAAAGCACTGAACACAGAAGAGTTTGCAGACTTCTATGATGGAGATACAACATAAAGCATCTGCCAAGCACTTCCTGAACGCAAAGGCTGTACCCTAAGTAGTCAAGGACCGGCGGTCCCTTAAGCACTGAAAGCTCTTCAGTTTTTCAACACACAGACCAGACCAACAAAATGCTTTACAAGATTGACAGAAAACGGTGCATGGTGCTTGCAGACATTATTTCCCAATTCTTACAGACTACTTTAGTATTCAACATGGGGTGAAATCCCAGTGCTTAGGCCTCCTGTAGTATTTAACAGTCTCGGACTCCCTATGCAAACACGTAATAGCATTTAAGACAGTGCAGGACCTCGAACTAACACAGCTGAGCTCAAACGAGTGAAACATTAGGGCTCACCACCAACTCAGACAAGCATGTAATGGACAACAGAGCATTACATGCAGCCTCTGACTCACAAAACTCACAGCATTTCCGAGAAACCTCAGAATGTAAAATAAGGTTTGAATACATCACATCCCACAGCGGTTAAAACATATTTTCCACCTCTGATCAAACATTTAGTATTCCTACAGAAAGGTTTAAATTATTTTACAATATTTTACTGCCAAAGTTGCAGTTCTAAAGAGTTTAAAGTCAAAGTAGAGAATCAAAGTCAATATGATTTTATTCCTCTTCATTAACCTTCTTACCCTCATTTAAGGTTTCTGAAACAGAACAATCTTAAGTTACCTTGTACAAATCTTGAAAATAAACTCAAATAAAACCAGTACATGGTATATGTCTCATATACCATAAACCATATATACCCCTCACATATTATATAGATATGGGAAAAATATATGTCTGTAAAAAAACAAGTTGAAAAATTGTTTCTCTCAGGTTGGTAGTGTGTGGGAGTAGCTGTCGGGCAACTATTCCTTCTTGTTTCAATACTGTGTAATTGGGCAAATTTTGGACAATATTTTTTATAATTTTACTATTTTGCCACAATACATAACTATAGCAACATGGTGGTTTACAACAGGAAGCAGCTGATTAGCATTGGAAAAGCTGAAATAATATCTCAACTGAAGTGAGAAATCCTAGAGAAGTTGAAAAGGAGACATTGTGGATGCAGAGCAGGAGCAAAGAGAAGAGAGAGAAGGAGGAAATTCAAAGCATCTCTATCATCTATCGTAATGGGCAACATGAGATCATTAGCTAACAAGATGGATGAACTTCAAGCCCTGACAAGTACTCAGCAAGAGTATGAGGAATGCAGTATTATGGAGTTTTGTGGAGACATGGCTGCAAGATTATATCCCCGACTCCAACGTCTCTCTGTCAG
Source organism: Xiphophorus maculatus (assembly GCF_002775205.1). Lineage (NCBI taxonomy): Eukaryota > Metazoa > Chordata > Actinopteri > Cyprinodontiformes > Poeciliidae > Xiphophorus > Xiphophorus maculatus. The sequence goes on along the minus strand of NC_036447.1, from coordinate 31,326,568 downwards.
GCTTCCTGACTATACGAGCAGACAGACTTAAAGAGCAGCAGGAAAAGGAAGGGAGGTGGATTAGCAGTGTTTTTGAACAACAGACAGTGTCATCAGGACATGTTGCTGTCAAATGTCCAGACATTAAACTCTTGGCTTCCAACCATATTATTTACCAAGAGAGTTCACAGTGTTAATTTGGCAGCTGTTTACATTCCATTCTCAGTTGTTGCCAATAACGCATGTGATGTCATCAGTTTCATTGTTGCTAGGATACAGACACAACACCCCAATGCATTTGTGAGAATATCTGGTAAAATCTGGTGATTTTAATTATACTTCACTCTCTTCTACACTGCCAATGTTTCACCAGTTTGTCAGCTGCTCCACCTGGGAAAACAAGACTTTGTTTTATACTAATATCAAGGATGCATACGTCTCCAAACCAAGACCTCCTCTGGGGAAATCGGACCATAATCTTGTCTTTCTTTCCTCTGAATATGGACCCCTTTTTAAGAGACTACCTGTTAATAAGATGACTGTCAGAAAGTGGTCACAAGAAGCAGAAGAGGCCCTCCAGGCTTGATTTGAAGCAACTGATTGGCGTACTCTCTGCCAGGCACATGGAAATAACATCATTGCAATGACTGCCTGTGTGACTGACTATATAAACTTCTGTGTGAACAGCAGAATCCCCACCAGAACAGTGAGATGCTTCCCGAATAACAAGCCCTGGATCACCAGTGACCTAAAAGAACTTCTAAACAAGAAAAAGGGCCTTTAGGGAACGAGACTTATTGAGGAGTATACAGAAGCAGCTGAAAGTCAAGATTAGAGACAAGGAGAAGTACAGGAAGAAGTTGGAGAACAAACTGCAGAGGAACAATATCAGAGATGTGTGGTCAGGGATAAAGATTATACGCTTCAAACAGAAGAGGATCAGATTAGATGGAAGTCTAGATAGAGCAAATGAGCTGAACACATTCTTCAACAGGTTCAGTTCAGGAACAAGCTCATCATCATCATCATCATCATCCTCTACTGTCCCCAAAAATATTGGTTTTGCTTAGTGATGGGTCCAGTAACACCGATGCATTGGCGCATGCGTCAAGCCCATAGACTGAACCCCGTGTCGGTGCACGTATCACTTTCAGCAAGTTACGTGACCAATACAGGAACTGTTTCAAAATGACACTGACCACCAAACTGTCTTTATAAGGAAGCAAATCTGTCAGCGGGATGCATTTGCCAAAATAATTCTTGATCTTTTACGGTACAGCGTCAACTATGGAGCAGCCTCAAGGCAAACAAAAGATTTCCGCAGTGTGGGACCATTTTGATCTACATCAGAAAATAAGGTATTGGTTTCACTTCGTTGTTGTTTCATCTGGTTCTTTTCAGCTTCTACTCGATCTATCTGAATCCAAATTCAGCTGAAATTGACTCTTAGTTTACTTTCATATTATGTTCTGCAGGTTAAGTCTTGCAAATGTTTGACAGAGATGTCTTATTTAAATAAATCCACCTCCTCAATGCTGAGGCATTATGGGGCCAGGCATCAGAATAAAGTCCCAGATACTCCTAGGATAAACTCAGGTATACAGCCATTCTACAAATTACTCAGTTGCTTTTTATAAATTATTTCATATAAATGTATTGTTCATTTAATTTTTCTACAGCAGGAGAAGTTGTGTTAAATAAACGTAACAGACTAAATTTCAAAATGTTGGAAAAACTTATTTTTTTAAATAAAAATTTGTGGGGGGAAAAAAAAAACAGTCCACAAGCATCCTCATTCCAAACACTTTCACTTAAATTTTCACTTTATGGTACGACTGTATCTAAGAATAGCAAATATATTTTGAATTTAACTGAAGACCTAATACAATATATAATATACAATAAAGTACAATGACTTAAATCTTATTGTATAGACTAGGTCATCAAATCAGTCTCTCAACTATGTTGCCTGTAGGGATTTTTAATGTCCAGCAGGTGTCAGTATTCAGTGACACAGTATTGACACAGTATCAATACAGTTTTGCTTTGGGTCGAAACGCTACATGACACCTCATTTACCCATCACTAATACAAACTAAAATTTTGCTTAAAAGTAAAGTGGTTTTAATCCCCTATAAATTATATTCAAACCCATAATGAGAGTGTGTAGAGTTTGGTTAAACAAGCACAATTTATAGAAGTTGTGCAAAATACAAAACCACTGAATATTGCCACTAGGATCTGGGTATGATTAAGAAACAAATGCCACAATGTCCTGGGTTGTGTTTTTCCCCTCTCCTGTCAACATAAATCTTTCTATATTTTTCATTTTCTTAGATACTGTCCTACCAGTCAGACGTGAGTGTCTAGAGCAGCACCAATCCACATATCAACATATTACAGCCCTGCAGGTGCTCAATTCGGGATACAACAGACAAGATTTTTTAAAAATCCAATCACTGTTTTGTGATAAGCTCATGCTCATTGATATTGTGATAGCACTGCAGGCTGCACAGACAACTTATGAACTCACGTTGTTTTCAAAAATCCATTAACAACACATTGCAAACAGATTGCTACCTTGAAAAAAATCCATCACACCTATGTAATATATTTTTTCCTGACAGCAAGTCACTGAGGAATTAGATTTTTTTAGGGTTTTCTTCAGATTTTACATAAACAATCATACTTACATTCCTACTGCTTGTTAAGATAAAGAAAAAACTTGCAACAGAAAGGCATCTTGTCTTAAATATCCAACACATTCCTTTACTTATGTCTTTGCTAAATTGTCAGCATTTTACAAATGAATAAATGTTCAGCTGAAGTCTATCTACTTCTTGCATTAATTTTGTCAGTATAAATTGTATAACTATTTACAATTATTTTTAATTATTAACAGCAGGGAAAGGAAAACAGAAGTGCCTTAAGTGTCAGTTTTTATGTTTACCAAGTCTCAATAGACAATTAGTAGTACCACATACAATATTAACTTGTTTCAAAAATGTCTGACAAAAAATAAAGCAAAGTAAGTTCTGAAAAAAAATCTGTATTTAAAAGAAATTCTGCCAGAGTTAAGTGTTAATACTGCATGAATGTATATATAGAACTTCTTTATTTATTTTGATGCAGTATCAAAGTGTGACATTATTTTAACTTTTATACAATGAGTTGAATCAAACCATTGATGTGGTTCTCTAAGTTAACAGGTATATCTCCCGCCCCCCCCCCCCGGTCGTTTAGAAACAGTAAACCGAGAATTAAAGATTTTGTTAGTATTTCTAACTGTAGAGACTGACAAATAATGGGAGAGCAGAAACATGTGTGGCCTGCACATGATCCAACAGCTGGAGGCCACTGTGACATGGTGCAGTATTGACTATGACTTTCTGATTGAAAGACCACTCATCTATCCAAAGCTGGTCCTCTGACAGTCGTATGTGAAGTAATTTGTGAGCAGCTGACATCTGACCCAAATATGTCCTTTCTGGGTAAAAAAGTACAATTCCCTTTTAAAAGCACTCTAATCATTACATGGAGGAGAGTCTGCAGTGGAACTTGGTCATTTCTGCGTCATCGGCAGCACAAAGGTCCAGAACACGGCAGCAACTGAATGAAAGGAAACACATCAAGGTAATTTAATGGTACTGTTAAAGTCTAATCCCTCACTTTGGTTGGACTTTAAAAATTTTGTTCCTACACAAATGCCCACAAACTTCAAAGAAATACAATTATATTTTTTGCATAAGAAATATATAGCCTGTTTCAGGTTCTTATCGCTTGAGATGTTTCTGTAAACTAATGAGTCACTGAGTGCATTATGTACTTTCATATTTTGACTTATTTTTTTATTTTTTATTAAAATTTATCAGTGTAATTATGTCATGTTTAGTTCTGCTCTGAGAGCGTATTTATCTTTGTCTTTTTGGTAAAAAGGACAAGCATATGTTTATTATGTACTGCTACATAAAAAATGAAAAACTGCACTTTTTACCACAACAGTAAATATTTACTTAAAAATAAGTAAATAAGTAATATCAAAACACTAACAGTCAGTCATTTTTCATTGGAAACATCCGTGGAAAGAAATGAAAATGAACAAAGTTCCTGATCATTAGGAAGTGTGCACAAGTTTTTACTGTTTACAGTGTTTTGTGTGACATGTATTTTGGTGTTGAATATTTTTGAAAGGAAGATTTCCTTTTAAAAATATTAAACAAGATTCTTACTTTTGCACATAATGTTTGCATTTAAAAAAAACATGAGGGGGCAACACTTTTTAACATCTTGTAAAACTAATGTTCTGTTTAATCATAACAGTTTGTTTAATTTGTGTCTTAATATCTTTATTTCCTTTTGGTAGCTGATTTCAGACTGTTGTTAGCCAAATCAGCTCTTCCTTCTATTTATCAATTTTGTATTTCCTGTTATGCATTAAGCATATTGTGTGACTGTATATATTGAAATATACTGTATATGAATCATTTTTAATGTAGTGACTTTATAAAGCAAAGTAATATATATATATATATATATATATATATATATATATATATATATATATATATATATATATATATATAGACAGATCTCATCCAGAGGATTCAAAAGCTGCTCAGAAGACAAAATATGGAGATGACATGGAATAAACAGTCTTTCACCTATGATGCCTCTTTGCCAGGAAAAATATGTATAAAGACTGAGGAAAAAACATACATTTTATATTTCTTTTAAATGTTTTTCATTTTATTAATGTTCATGTCCTGATAAGTGATCTGTCTGGGACTTTACCCATCTCTAGCAGCATAATGTTGCTAGAGAATGAGTGCCACAAACCCCCCAACCCTATATGTATATTATATTTGTTTATCAAACTCTACAATTCTCAGAGTGGCTCATGTTTAACACTTAGTCAAAGTCTGCTTAAACATTTTCCAAGGTGGCACTGATGTCTGTTGATAAATAGCAAAGAGAGGAGGTCTTGGTTTTTAGTCACCCTGTAAATATTGTGCGTGTTAACAGGAATAATCAATCAGCTGTACTCCATAAATCAATTGGAACTTGGTGGGGCTGACTATGCCACGTATACTGCTGCATCAGCCTACAAAGACTCAACTAGAGTATTGTAAAGAAATGATATAATTATTCAGCAGACGAAGGGGAAATCAATTTTCAGCAGAACCTCAACAAAGCACATTGTCGAGGAGGGCAGAAGTTTGCCTGCCAAGCTCCGTTGGTTAAATCTCTCCCCTGAGTTGTAGCCAATGTGTCTGTGTATGGTTGGCCCTGCCTGTCCAAGTGTCAGAATGCTGCTCACGGCAGAAGCTAATCACAACACCTGTTTAGGAGAGATTACAGCAGGATCCGCCAGAGTACTAAAAGGCCTTTGCGTTATTAAACCTGAAGTGACTGTCCAGGCTGTGACAGCCAAATACACACGGGGATATGAGCAGCCAAAGAAGAATAGATTGCATGTCCAAAATAAGATGTGTGCGTGGGTGTGTAGGGGTGCACGTGTGTGTGTGTGCGACCTGAGCTATTTGAGCAATAATAACTATTTGACTTATGGAGCTTCAAAGAGAAAGAGATGTTAATGTTATTTCACCCCTCAACATGGGAAATAAATGACAAAGCCAGACATACTCTTCCGTCACTTTTTCTCTCTCCCCACCAGTGAATGAATTTAAAACAGCTCAAGAAGTGAGCAGGATCTTGCATCCTCCTCCCTCTGGCAGCCTTCATTGGCAAATCAAAGAATTGTCAGTTTGATATTTATAGATGAAGCTCCTGTGAGTGAAAAAAGAGAACCCACTCGTTCTTTCAAATCCTCTTCCAACACAATGATGGTGACTCTGTTGGACTTCAGAAACCTTAGGCCTGTTGTAAAAATGGCAGTATGCTGTGAGTCAGCCCCTCCTGGCTGGCTACCTCAGCATCTGTTGGTGGGCTGTGGAGAACAGGCCAAGCGCCGCAGGTACACTTTGACAACAGGACAGTCTACCAGGGTTAGGGTCAGGGTCAGGACACTTGTGTGGTGTCACTGGATTTAAAAAGTTCTGAGTGGTGGAAAAACACCATGAGGTTGGAAGATGAAGGTGATCCTTTGTACCGTTGTTCTACCTGACTATAAAGAAGATGCAACAGTGGCTTACCTTATTTTTGATTAAAATTCATGTCTTGCGAAAGTGTTCATACCCTGTGCAAATTTTTAACATTTTGTTACAAAATGTTTAACTATTACCGTAACCAATAACTTCAGTTCTTACTGGGATTTGAGGCAGGTGGAAGTGTCATGATTTAATTTTTCTTTACAAGAAAACCATTGAAAACACTGGCAGACAAGTCAAATGCTTCCAGGCCATGTCTCTGCTTTGGAGGCCTAGAGTCAATAAATGATTGTCCACTCTTCTTTCCAAAAAGCTCAAAAACAGTCAATTTTATGACTTTAATACAGATTCTCCATCGGGGTTTAAAGCTGGACTTTAAATTACTTTAAAAGACATAAATATGCTGCCATTTAAACCCTTTCATTGTAGTTGTGTTTATGTTTCGGGTCATTGTCCTACTGGGAGGAGAACCTCCGGCATGGCCGCAAATCTTTTGCAGCCTCTAACAAGTTTTGCTCTGAGTGTAGTTTCATCCATCTTCCCATAAACTCTGATCAACTTCCCTGCAGCAGAAACACCATAGAGAATGAAGAACGCTATACACGGCATTTTGCATGATGCCAAAACGTTCAATTTTGGTCTAAACTAATAAAGCATCTTCCTGCAGATGTTTGCTGTGTTCTCTGCATGGTCTGTGTGAAACTTTAAATGAGATGTCCTCTAACCTTCTATTAACTTATACACTCAAACAGATATTGTGCTGCTGTAAAGGTCTTCACAAATTTCTCCATGACCTGTCAACTGTATTCCTGGGTCTTGAGGCTGTTAATTCATTAATGTTCATTAATGTTCTTGAGGCCTTCACAGAACAACTGTGTCTATGTAGAAATGAGGTAACATTATGGAGTGCAAGCGATGAATCATCTTCCTTCTAATGCACAGATGAATTGTTTTGGTCTAATCCACAGGTCTCAAACTCCAGTCCTCAAGGACCGCTGTCCTGCAGTTTCTAGATGTGCCACAGGTACAAAACACTGGAATGAAATGGCTTAATGACCTCCTCCTTGTGTAGATCAGTTCTGCCGGCCTTGCTAATGACCTAATTATTCTATTCAGGTGAGGTGCAGCAGAGGCACATCTAAAAGTTGCAGGACAGCGGCCCTTGAGGACTGGAGTTTGCCTTGCTCTAATCAATGAAATCCCAAGGAACAACAATAAAATTAGCAACTTTAAGATGTTAAATTATTAAAAGGTTTAAAGTAAAAAAAAAACAACACTTTATTAAGGAACTGTATTACCATATACATTTTTGAGTTGTTAACAGCTAAAACATGTTTGCAAAACCCACAAATAAAACATAAGGGACAATAAGATGCATCCAAAGGGCATTTTGTTTAGATGTAAGGAGGATTCTGGGAGGAGCTCTCTAAAGTAAAGAAGGGGTTTAGAGATTTATGTAGGGATTGTTTGGGGGGGAAAAAGAAGGTAGCAAAAACTACCACTAATTCAGCAGAGGAGAGAAAAATGGTTGCTGAAGGCGATTCATTCATTATATATAAGCCTTACTCAGGTCTGTGTAAGCCCTTTTATACCAAAAATACTCCCACAACAGTACTGTGCACACGCTTTAGCTTTCTTTAACACAAACACATTGACAAAAGAGAAAAGAAATCTTGTTACTACATTTTTTTAAAAGCCAACAACAGGCTAAAACATGCAAAGCTATTCTCATCTTGCATGTGTCGACTGTTATCCCCAGGTGAGTCCACTTCCTCTAGCTTCATTCCACCGCTGGCCAGCCTTTACTCCCATCTCCCTTCTTTTTCCAATTGAATGGCTTTTTTTTATCACCTTTGTTCACATGACAGTCACTAGCCACTGTTACCATGGCAAATCAATGGTCAGTCTACAGATGGGAGCACATTCCTTTCTTCCTCACACAAACATACACTGATCAAACACACACTGGTCAGGGACTTTCTTCTGCTTCCCACTCTAACATTACACTTCACTGGTGATGGACAGTTGATTGAGGTAAAGGTACACTGCATGAGTAAGTATGTACATATATATACTGTATATATTCATTCAGTTGCTGTATATATATATATATGTATATATATATATCTGTGCAGGAATGTGTAGCTAGCCAAAGCAGCAAAGATCAAAAAAGTAAATCTATTTCCTTTGCTAATTAAAAGCAGACAATGCTCCCCTAGGAAAGGAGAGCACACTAAATGCTGGGGCATTGTGTGTTAGTTGTGATGATAACCACAATTACATAAACTATTCTTCCACATACACCCCCACACATATGCACACGCAAATTACTTTTGGCAATGTGTGTATTTTTTTATTTTTTATGTGCATCTTTAGTAGTTGTACGCGTGTTGGCGTGTGCGTGTACTTATGGATGTATGCAGTAAGCTGTTAAGTGTCCACAGAGGGAGTTAGAGCAGCTACATGGCAGATGCTTTAAGCCAGTGGCTATTAGACAGCAGAGCAGAGATAATAGGCTGTGGCTGCCATTACCTACTATGCCCTATTAGCCAGTACCAGACCTGGAGATAAACACACAGGCGCACAAACGAGGCGACTCTGCACTCGCGAGCATGCATTTTTAGGTTCATTTCTGTGGGTGTGAAGAAATACGTTTACCCAAGCGGCACGTTCGCCTGGATGGATAGATTAGAGAAGCGGGAATAGAGAAGGACTAATTTACCAGGCCTCCTATTAGGGAGGCAGATCTTTTTACATATTTGGAAGAGGAAACGGAGATGTGAAAAAGGCAAGACTGAGGAGAATATGGGGGAAACGAGGAAGTGCTATGTTGAGAGAAGTGCTTTAGAGTCCATGTTAGTAAGAAGATGAGCTTAGAGTAAACAAGGACGGGAGGAGGAGGAAGACAGGAAGAACAAATCGAAAGACAAAGGGAAGAAGCTAAGCAAGAAGAAGTCTCCATGTTCAGAAGCTCACAAGATTCAAGTCTGACTGGAATCAACATTTTCTCATCAAACTATTTAGAGTTTCTGTAACTTTGGAATATGATGCTAATTGTTACATTCTTACACTGTAAAACATTTGAGGCACATTTAGCTGTGTCTACTATCTTCTACGACGTAAGTCAAATAAATTTAGGATGTTTTAGATTTTGAACCTAAATGTGAGTTTGTGAAAGATAATCTTACAGTAGTAAGTTGTGTTTACAAGTAAGCAGTTTTGTTTAAGTTTATGGAGCGGTTGGTTTGCTCTGCCTCTCCCTTCCATGTTTAGGTACATAACCAGTCTCACACATATTTCTTCTGTTTACATAGCATAACAATGGTGCTTAGAAAATTATGATGTGGAAAATACCAACATGGAAACTGGCCATCATTGTTACAAACTCAAAGCTTTTTTGAGTACAGTTCAGTGTAAGTGTTTGAAGCAGGTGTAGCATTAACCAAATATACTGCTCAAAAAAATAAAGGGAACACTTAAACAACACAATATAACTCCAAGTAAATCAAACTTCTGTGAAATCAAACTGTCCACTTAGGAAGCAACACTGATTGACAATCAATTTCACCTGCTGTTGTGCAAATGGAACTTTGTACAGAACAAAGTATTCAATGAGAATATTTCTTTCATTCAGATCTAGGATGTGTTATTTGAGTGTTCCCTTTATTTTTTGAGCAGTGTATTTTCCATCATTGACGGGTTTTTTTAAAAGGTGACAGAAACATGTGAAGGTCATCTGTCATTTTAACCAGTTACACACACCGACCGCTTGGTGCAGAAGCACAGACATTTTCAACTTTTTAAGTAAAGGGAATTAAATCACATTACTATCAGTTGCTTTTCTGTATTTTTTTAAATAAAAGCAACTGATAAGACAGAAGTGTTAACCCTAGCTTAACGGCATCAGAATAAGCTGACATCTCTTTGTCTGTATGCATGTGCTGAGTGTGAATATGACACACATCAAATGCCAGTTCTCTGCATCCGTCTGTCAGTTCATCCACTGCTCTTTCCATCCGTCTTTCCTTCACCAGTCGGTTGATGCTGAAGCTCAGCATGCAGCCAAAGAGACTGCTCCTGCTTATGTAGGGAAGTGTGCAAATCCTCTTAGGTATATAGTGCAGGAGGAAGAACAGTGAAGTGAGTCCATATTGGGGGATTAGTGATGACAACAATGGTGATTATGTTGATAAGGCACAGTTCTCTTCTCCATCCCTCCTTTTCTCCATCCTTCCTCTACATTCCTCCCTCTTTCTGCTCAACTCGCAGAGGTTTGAGCCACTGGGAGATCATTAGCAGAGGATGAAACCCCAGATCTTACTGTCCATGCACACACACACACACACCCACACCCGCACACACACATGCATGCACGCACGCATGCATACAAAACACTCAGGGAAAGCACACAAAAGACTCACGTGTATGCAGACCTCACACAAAAATAAGAAATGGGGGCATATGGAGAGCACTTAAAATTCAAAATACACAGTGAAGGAGTGTCATAGGAGTGTTCTGTTATAGTGCGTGTGCATAAATGTGTGTGTTTGCAGTTGTGGGGTGGAACCCCCAACACAGTCTGCTGAGACAGAGAATAGAAAGGGGATTGATTGAGCACTATTTCATTTTTCAGAAAACAAAAAACTATCTGAATGCAGGGGGGAAAAAACCCTTTACTTCAGCAGACTTGACAGACGTGCGTGTGTGTGTGCATGTAAACTGAGAAGCCGCCCACACATCAAAGGCTCATTCAGCGACTCAGAGCAAACCTTTCCTCTCCTACGTCCTCTCAGGCACACAAATAAAAAAAAAGTTGGATTCAGACTCGCATAACTTATATTCTTCTTATCCTCTCGAAGCAAATTCATCAACTCACACCCTGTGCAGGCATGCAGTGCTGCATTCAGACAAGCAGTCACATGCACACAACCATAGCCAGCCTTTCCATCAGGGGTATGTTGAATAATTCAGTCTTCGGGAAGTACACAAGACTGTTAGAAGTGTATTCAGCAGTGGCCTGAGGGCCGGCCTCTGCTCTAAAAGCATGATGTCACTGCCAACCTCCTTCTTGTGTCTGTCTGCTACCTTTCAGTTCATGTTTTTCCACCTTCAAAACCTTAGCTAGACTTTACACATAAAGTGCCATGTGATCCTAACAGTGTGATATTATTGACTAATACATATATATAGAAGTAAACATACACACACAATTATATATATATATATATATATATATATATATATATATATATATATATATATATATATTCTAGTTCTATGTTCTAGTTTTGTTAGATCTTAAAGCCTTTTGGTAATTAGGAAAAATCAGGATATTTGATTTGTGGTTCACCATTAGAATCGTTTGCCTTCTCAACAAACATAACCTTTGAATTACATGTCAACCAGGTCATGTCAGGTTCTGTTCATATGGTGTCCCTCAGGGTTCTATCTTAGTATTTAAATTTAAAATCTTTTGCTACATTTCTTCAGAAAGAACAAAGCCATAAAGAACCAAATACCACCAAAATAATTCTGGTATGATTCAGATTTTAAAGTATGATGTATGTGATATGAGCAAAAAACAGAAGTCATACATATCATATCAGTCACTGTATAAATAAGCTGTAATAAATAGAAATTTATTGAATCAAATGTTAATTACACCAATCAGATCAGTCTGAGAATCCAGAGTTTTCTCTTTGTACAGCTCGTTTGTTCCCTCATGTCCTTCTCCTTCCTCCCTCTCTCCCTTTTGTTTCCTCAGGTTTGCCAGCTGTTCCGCTAATACAACGAAGCATCTTGCAGATGTAGGTCACTCTCTCAATTAAGGCAATTAGCAGCAGCCGGGTAAATTCAGACTGAGCTGCTCTCATTAAAGCAACAGGAGCTAAAGGTCTGCATCACATGGCACTTAACACTCCACTTGGCACCTGCATCCGTGCCTTTGTTGAGTGCCAGTCTGCTGGTATTCACCTCCACATGCACAAAGAGCTGGCCTGTGCAAGAAGAACTGAGCCAAACTGTTCAAACTACAACACTGTTCAAGCTGGAGTCGCTTTTCTTTAAAGGCAGTGTCACGGATCATTTAAACAGGATGAAAAATACATCATCACAGTCCTGATGTAAAATATCTTGATCATTTCTGGTCTAACCAGACAAAAAAAGAAAAAACCTTTAACAGCATCACAGCTCCAGAGAGGTAATGCTTACAACTTTAGGAACAAGGCTGGCTTTTGAGGTCAGAAATCTTACCGCCTTCATGTCCAATGACAATCTGCTGGCTGATACACAGGAAACCCATTATTGAGATTATAGTGGTATCTCTTCAAACTGAATTGCAACTATCAGATAACATTTGACATGATTGTTCCCCTTTTCCAGACAAGACAGACAGAGACAAGCTCAGAAAAAGAGAGCAAGTGTACTAAACTAGTGAAATGTCAATAGCTCTTAAAATAATCAACACAGAACCTTCAGGATTTGTGATGAGTGCCTCTGCAGTGTGCTGTTATTTGTCCCACAAAATTTAAGGATGTGTCAGGCCTGTAGCACCGCTGGCCATTATTAAGCAGCCTTTGTGATGCTGGGTTCTCTCCGGCTGCTTTGATTCAAGTGTTGTGCTATCCGGCCTCATACCAATAACAGCTGATTAGTGCAGGTCTGAAGAGCAATGTTCTGGGATGCATCAACATCAGCTAGCCTTGCAACACCTCTGGCCATCATTAAAGCACTGCAGCGCGTAGGCCATTTTGTTCCATATTGTTCAATTTATTCACACACAATCACACACTGTTGGGACACAAACAATAATTGTTCCAGTTTTTTTTTTTTTTTGCTAATGATTAACTACTTCTTCCAAGCATGTTTGTTTTAAATAGTATCCGTTTCAATTGCACCAGCTAGTTTCCATCACTATGATTAAATTTAGGAATACTCAATGGTATGTCATCTGTATCTTTTAATATTTTGCATAGTTTTTTTAATCTTTGTGATATTCCTTCAGACCTTCTGAAAGGCAGAATTTTGAGCCTCAAAATGCAATAATTCTTTTAAACTGTGAATTAAAGTACAATAATTTCTGAAAAAAGCTACAAAGGTCAAAGAAAAGAATGGACAATTGAAATCGAAAATATGAACTGGTTTAAAGTTTATATGTTATTATACGTAATTTGGATATTTTTCAACATAATTTAAACACCCAGTTTGTGGCTCAAGAAATGACAATTGCTAACTGAAAAAGAATACATACTGCTTCCGCTGGACTTGATAAGACTGTTTGCTCCAGCATACTTTTAGTGCTACCTGCTTTGTAAATCTGGTACAGAAGTAAAGTGTATACCTGCTGCAAGAAATGGAGGAGAAGGAACAGTATCTTGAATTCCCCTTTAAATATTAAGTACAATAGCTCTAGATTGTGTGAATATCAGCATATATTTAAATTCAGATGTCAGGATCAAAGCGGAATCCATTGTATCAGATCAGTGACGAGCGGTGAGGTTCATGACTGGTGAGGCATAGATTCCCACAGAGTTTGACAAATCCAAAATTCAATATAGAATATATATTTTCATTTTGACCACACCTAATCATGTTTTCAAACAATATAATATCAAGAAAAATAAAAGAATATTTAATAAGGTCACACTATTTTTTATTACTTGAATGTTTTCTTTGGCTGATCTCTCTCTTTTCTGGTTAAAATGAAAAATAATGTCTGATCTCATCTTTATTATATATGACATCCATTAACCTTCTCCATGAATACTTCTGTTATTCTGCTATGAAAAAATGTCCTTGCTTCTACTTTCCTTTCATTTTCAAAAACCTGGCCTTGAACAGTTCTGGTCCGTCTGTATTTCCCTGTCCCCACCCTGACTCTTTTCAGTCTTTTCAATGTGCAGAAGAAGAGCACCTGTTGCTTGTTGTGTCAATGGGGCCCAGTACTGCCCCCTGTCAGTGAAGCACTTTCTGGCTCACCCTGAGCATTTTCACTGCATATTTATAGCCAATCAGAAAGACTAAATATGTTACACATATTCATTAAATACATCAAATAGACTGTCAACATATGTAGAAAATGTGTAATTAAACAAGTAGATTGGTCATATAAAGAGAGACAGCAATTGGCATGCGTCAATTGCTTGCTTCATTCACTTGTGTGATACCGCGCCCCCAGAGGTGAGCCACAGCACTGCACTGCCTTATCCAGGTCTTCTTTCATGTATTTCATCAGACAATGTGTAAATAAAGCAATTTTGACCATAAACAATGTTGAAATTAGCAATAATAAAAGAACAATTTATAGAAAATTCAAGTGGACGAATTGATTTTCTCCTGTTTCTCCTGTTGCAAGTGTTCTCCCTTCCCAAAACCGCATCGTCTCAGGGTTAAATGACTGCAGGTCTACTGCCAGTGGACATTTAAAATTTTTATTTTAGTGTGTCATTACAGCACCGTCCTAATCATTTGGACATGTTATGGTTAGCACAAAGATGGGTTAAGTCAAACTCAGTATGTAGAGAATAAATGAGAAAGTATTTTTAATAAACAGTTCTTATCTGTCACATTCAAATTCAGTCATCTTCTTAGACCTTGTAATCCAAAAAAACAACTATAGTTTTTCTAATATGACCTGACGAAGTGTATGATTTGCAAACACATATATTCTGTATAATATCTGAAAATGGTGCAATGTTTTCTGATTGTTTGTTGACCATTAAATGAAAAAATGAAAAGATCGCAACTCAAAAATACTGAACATATGTTAGTATTAAATGTTGTGCATGTAAGATAAAATAATCTTAGATCTGCTGTTTGGCAGTGACAAGCTGCTGCGGTATCTTTACACTATTAATCATCTTCCCCATGACTAACCCTGATGGTGTCATACAAGCACAGCCTAAGACAGGCAGTCTCATTAGACCACACACACTCACGAAAAACAGTTTTTTCCTTCTAAAACCTCCATATTGTACAACCTCATATCCGCTTCTCTCTTTATCCTTTTTTATTTTATTTCTCATTCTCTGAAAACGCCTCAACCTCAACTGTAACCATATATAGTTCAATTATTCTGCAAACCCTCTCAATCTTCTTTTTCTCTCCCCTTTTCTCTTCACTTTTTGTTCCTTTCAAACATCTAATACCACTCTGATCAACTGTGTTCCTCCATTTGTCCCTTTCTCTCACTTTCGCTCGCTCTTTGCTTCCCTAGTGTGTTGTCCCTCTCCTCCTCCTCTTACTCCCCCTCCTGTCTCCAGCTCCATCTCTTCCTCCGCTGTTATTGCCTCCATCATGCTCTCTCTTTCTCTTTCTCTCTGATCTGCTCTGAGAGGGTTATTTATACAGCAACAACCCACGCAGAGTGGAGAGGAGCACAGCAGAGCAGTGAAGGCAGTTTGACTTGCCAAAACGGGCATCACCTCAGAAACACAACAAAAATTCTTCTTTACTTAGTTCATCCTTCATTTCTGCATCTACATCTTTCCTCAGGTTTGCCGTTTATTCTTGTTTGCAGAGGCTACATGTGCAAAAGCATTTAGTATTTCAAAAGTTCTTAAAGGATCACACATGCATTAAATGATGACAGAAAATAAAAACAGGAAAGAGATTTAACAAGAACTTAAATGTTTACACAACTCAATGAGAAAAAGCATATGTTCCTACAAAAAAACACACATTTGTGTTTTTCTTTTAAATTTTCACAACCAATAGACATTTATTTCAACATTAACTTTGTTGTTATTTGTTTCTCGGTTATAAATTTCTTATTTTATTCATTGAAACTGAATATTGTACGAAGTAAGATACAGCTTTATATTGTGGTCAAATATATAAAAATATGACTCAAAGATTTTTGGAGTAATTATTAGAAAATATACTTGGACTGGCCACCTGTCCAGGCTGACTCCGCCTCTCACCAGCTGACCGCTGGGGCTTCCCTTGCCACCTCACTATGGATAAGCATGTAAAATAATGGATGGATGTTTCTGTTCGTGTAAGGATGACAACTGGCACTGTAGCACAGCTAGCAGCAGCAGGAAGCCCAAAAACTAGCAGCTTAAAAACTGCTACTGTTGTAAATTTGTGGAATTTATTTATGATCCATTTATTGATTCTTGCTATGCGAGTATAATTTTAGAAAGAAAGAAATTATTAGTTTCTTTCACATTTTTGTTTCTAGTACATCACTTTAATACTACTCATTACTAGCAAGTTATATGGTACAGCAATAAGTCACAATTGTAAGAAGAACTCAGCTATGAAACTAAATAAGCATATTTTCACTATTACAACTTGCCTCTCTTATATCCTTACATGAACACACAAATGCACACACACGCCCACACACCCCCACACACAAATATATACCATATATATATATATATGATTGTGTACATATAATTGTACACATATATACCGTCACACACACGTGTGTTGTGTCCCACATGTAGGGGTGTGTGTGTGAGATGTGGCATAAAATTACCATATATTGTGATGGGTAGTGATAACGATTTATATACCACAATATAATTTGTATAAAACTTACAATATAAATGAAAAAAATCACATACTAATTGAGTGAAATCTCTCTATATTTATATATGTTATATACATTCTGTATATATGTAATCAGTCAAACTGATAGAACGTAGAAAGTAATCCAATGACTTAATAACTGACGATTGTCATATTGTCATAACCAGTCATATTTTTTTGTACGCAAGAACTTTGTCTTTGTATAAAGCATAGTTCTTTTCTACTTCCTGCTGGTTAAAAACAGTGGCTTCTAAGATACTTCCCTCCTGCAATTTTATCGCTTCAGTGGCATTGTCAAGCAGATATAAAAAAATAATCTCTTTTCTTCTTTTTAATGCAAAGTCTCTTCCGAGGTGACACTTCCAGTGGGAGGCATTGAAAAGATAATTTGCTGTTCTACACAAGTAAACTGAATTTTCTTGAACTGGCATGGCAAACACTGTCTAAAATGTATGTGCAAAGATTCATTTTTCTGGATAATAGAGGTGTGTAGCTCATGAAACCCTCTTTTATAAATCATCAGTGTCTTTATAACCTCTTTCTGGCATTGTCCCTGTAAAAACTACAGCACTTCAGTCAACCTCTTGGCCCCTCTTTCATTCATATGTGACAACGCCGACAGGTATTTTAGCTCCTCCACCTGAAACAGATGCTCCGCTCTTATCTGAAGAAAGCCAGCCACCCCGCCTGTGAAAAATTCACAACCTCTGATTTAGAGGTGCTAACCCTTTTCCCAGATTCTTCACACTCAGTAGTAAAAAGCTCAATTGCACACAAGAGATCACAGACTGATGAAACCAAAGGGACAGCACCATCTGTGATTAGGATGGAGGATCAGGAGCCAGACTTTTTCCCACTTCGAAGCTCTAGCTCCTCATAAGAAATCCAGAAAAGGACAGCAGACAGTAAATGAAAGCAAAGATGTACCAATAAATATCAGACATAAGAAACAAACTTTTCCATTAATCAGTTAATGGGCAAATTGAATTATGATACATTGGTTTTTCTCATTTTGGGTTTGAAAAATGTATCAGAATTTCATGTATTTATACACTGCCTGGCCAAAAAAAAGTCGCCACCAAAAAATGGTCACACTCTCTAATATTTTGTTGGACCGCCTTTAGCTTTGATTACAGCCCGCATTCGCTGTGGCATTGTTTCAATAAGCTTCTGCAGTGTCACAAGATTTATTTCCATCCAGTGTTGCATTAATCTTTCACCAAGATCTTGTTTTGATGATGGGAGAGTCTGACCACTGCGCAAAGCCTTCTCCAGCACATCCCAAAGATTCTCAATGGGGTTAAGGTCTGGACTCTGTGGTGGCCAATCCATGTGTGAAAAAGATGTCTCATGCTCCCTGAACCACTCTTTCACAATGTGAGCCCGATGAATCCTGGCATTGTCATCTTGGAATATGCCCGTTCCATTTGGGAAGACAAAATCCATTGATGGAATAACCTGGTCATTCAGTATATTCAGGTAGTCAGCTGACCTCATTCTTTGGGCACACAATGTTGCTGAACCTAGACCTGACCAACTGCAGCAACCCCAGATCATAGCACTGCCCCCACAGGCTTGTACAGTAGGCACTAGGCATGATGGGTGCATCACTTCACCTGCCTCTCTTCTTACCCTGATGCGCCCATCACTCTGGAACAGGGTAAATCTGGACTCATCAGACCACATGACCCTCTTCCATTCCTCCAGAGTCCAATCTTTATGCTCCCTAGCAAACTGAAGCCTTTTTTTCTGGTTAGTCTTACTGATTAGAGGTTTTCTTACAGCTACACAGCTGTTCAATCCCAACCCCTTGAGTTCCCTTCGCATTGTGCGTGTGGAAATGCTTTTGCATTCACAATTAAACATACTCCTGAGTTCTGCTGTTGTTTTTCTTCGATTTGATTTGACCAAATGTTTCAGTAATTGCCGATCACGATCATTCAGGATTTTTTTCCGACCACATTTCTTTCTGGAAGACGATGGTTCCCCACCATCCTTCCAGTTTTTAATGATGCGTTGGATAGTTCTTAACCCAATTCTAGTAGTTTCTGCAATCTCCTTAGATGTTTTCTCTGCTTGATGCATGCCAATGATTTGACCCTTCTTAAACAGACTAACGTCTTTTCCATGACCGCAGGATGTGTCTTTTGCCAGGGTTGTTTAAGAAATGAGGAGTTACTCATTGCATCAGCTGGGGTTAAATAACTTGTTGCCAGCTGAAAGATAATCGCCTATGCGGTACTTATCCAATAGGAGGCTTGTACCTATTTGCTTAGTTAAATCCAGGTGGCGACTTTTTTTTTGGCCAGGCAGTGTATATGGATCTCATACAAAACTCTGAGGACAGAACTGATGGTAAAGGCTCACCAAGTCAATAAAAACACTAAAACAGAGAGAAATAAGATAGCTAAATATGAACTATACTTAATATCTAGTTAAACATGTTCGGTTTGACACAAATGCATGAATTCTGTGATCCATTGCCATCACCAAACTTTGTCATCTTTGCAATGCTTTTCTACCCATTTCAGTGGTCCCTTGTTTTGGGAGATTAGTCCGTTCCTCTGGGCTATTGTTTGTCTGGTTGTTGAATGCTCTCCTCAATAGCTTGGTTGTATCTTACTGTGACTGAATTAGAACTGCTGTGTGCCCTCTTTCTAAGTTTAATTTATGTCGTATTCTTGAAGCTGCTCTCTGTTTTATTTGCAAAGTCTGCCTTTTCTGTTATTTTTGCTAATAATGGATTTGATTCTTCTGATATTACCTCTCTGCTTTTGGAAATGAAGTGTATTCTGAACACTTATCCCTTTCTGAAGTCATAATTTTACTCCTGCCCTCTTGAGGTATGCTGTTGATGTCCCCATAAGTCACAGGTGTCAAACTCCAGTCCTCAAGGGCTGCTGTCCTGCAGTTTTTAGATGTGCCACAGTTATAAAACACTGGAATGAAATGGCTTAATTACCTCCTCCTTGTGTAGATCAGTTCTCCAGAGCCTTGCTAATGACCTAATTATTCTATTCAGGTGTGGTGCAGCAGAGGCACATCTAAAAGTTGCAGGACACCGACCCTAGAGGACTGGAGTTTGACACCCCTGCCATAAGTGCTTCAAGGGTTTTATTTCAAATTCTCTCAGATCTACTGTTTGATGTTTCCCCAATACAACTTATTATTACTTAGTAACTCAGTGGTTTCTTTCTTCTTCAGAACTTTCCAGATCAAGTCCAACTAAAATGCAATGGTTTCAATTAACCATTGCACAAATTTTGATTAATTGGTAAACTTCACAGGTGTATTTTATTACCAGTACACAGCGCTACGGTATTCATTTTAGGTACACCTCTAAATATGAACCAACTAAAAGTAAATTCTCCTGAAAATGGTGTGAAGGGAAATAAATGCTGAGATGAATTTGGGGTTCTACTGTAATTTCTTCATTTAAAACTCCTAACTCTATCAAAACATTTTTTTTGTGTGTGTGTGTGTTGAAGTCCCTAAAAAGAAAAAAACAAACAAAGTTGATCTAAATGGACATTGTCAGGTCAGAAAGATAGGAAACTAAAATCAGCCAGAAAAAGCCAGTGTGGTGCATCTCTGTCTCTAACATACCAGCTTCGATCTCAACAACCAAACAATGTCTTCTACAGAAGATTGGTATTCTACACTGTGTATATACCATGAATGTTCCTTTCTATTGCTTCCTATTTTCCCAGGAGGTAACAAAATAAAAACAATTACAGTTGAGCCATATACTGTACTAACCAAACCTCAGTCCAAAAATAGCAGCTGATCCCCTTCACACAGACTCCAACTGTCACAATTGATACACATGAAATCTCCCTAAAACAACATGAAAGACTTTCACTTATTAATTATATTTGAGAAGACAATGTCTCCAGTGGCTGCAGCGGCCCAACTGACACATCTGGGTGTGTGTGGTATGCAATTATTAGAGCTGTCCAAACATTTGACGATTAACTGATTGCACGACTTGAAAATAAGAAAATGAACCCAAGACTGAGCAGATATATACTTTCCATCCACCTAATTAGGGACAACCAGTTATTTTTCACCAACTGGTTCATCTAAACTTGAAAGTAGCTAATCAGTGAGATAAACCTCTGCAAAGTAACAGGAAAAGGATAGGATACCAAACGGCTTTCTATACAAAGGATATATCCATAAGATCCTGAACAGGATTTCTAGTCCTGAGCGAGAAACAATGATCCTTCACTGAGCAGGAATGTGCACATGATATTCCTAACTACACTGGAGGCCGCAGGCTAAATAAAATGTCACGGGAGAACAAATTCTGAGTAAGGGCTGTGCTGTTTGCTTGGACGGAATTGCTGCACATACAGAACCAGGCTCTCCAAGGCATATAATTGGCCATCACAGCTGCATGTAGCTCTATGTTAACAAATGTCTTCATCTGCTTTTGTTTTGCTACCTTCTTCTCTGCTTGCTTTTATTTCTGTCTGCTCCTTAACTCCGGTTTTCTCTGTGTCAGGGCCGGTTGGCGTGTTTTCCCTCTGAGGGGGAGAGAAACTTCTTAACATGGAGGAAGGGGAGTGGAACTGACACATACACGGCATGCCTCTGACACAAGCTTCACTCAAACCTTCCTTCTCTCCACCTTTTCTTTGTCTGTTTCCCACTCACACCTTCTCCTCTGCTTCACTCGGTGCCCCTCTCCCAACTGAAAGCATGACACATATGGAGCGCCAGTGCCTTGAGGCATCCACTGCTTCTCTTTGTAGATGTCGGTGGATGTCCATAAAATGGTTAAAAAAAACATGATAAATCATCTATTTGTATAAATAGAGAAATAGAAATTTATTTCTATCATGCAAAAAGGGTGAAACAGATTATCCACCGAACCATGAAGGAAATATTATATATGTGTGTACATGCTGTACAAAACTGTAATAGTTTAGCAGTAATTGGGCCTTTTTGTAGCTGTCATAATTTAGCAGTGTTACTGTTTGCCCCTGACAGATTTTTTTTGGTCACATTTATATGTGCCTCCTGACATAAAACATGAACTATAAAGACTGTACTCCCCTATTCTCTCATACAACAATAACACATGGACTATCCTCACACACACACACACATCACAGACTGTTTTCTTCACACACACATACAACCTGTAAATTTTATCTGCCATTATTTATCTATAATCCATTCCCTAACATTCTTGTATATTCTGTATAATCTGTATAATCTGTGCATATAGCTCCCATATTTAGTATATTTATAGTCCATACATACATAGTCTTGTACATCTGTGAATAAATATTTATATCTCGTAGAGCACTTCTGGATAGATGAAAACTGCATCTCGTTGCTTGTACTTGTGACAGTGCAATGACAATAAAGTTGAATTCTATTCTATTCTATTCTATTCTATTCTATTACAGATCATCACAAAAAATTTCAATTAGACAAAGATGACCTGAAATACAAACTGTCAGGATCTTGGGTTTTGGATTTTGTTTATTTCTGTGTTCCTTAAAAACACAGCTGATCTAATCAAAGAAAGTGAACAGTTTTACTTTAGTTCACACTGATAAAAACATTCTGTTCTATCTACTTAGGGCAACTATTTGCAAAATTAATTTATGTTGATCAAGCAACACCGTTCTTTGTTTAAAGTACGTTTTTTATATATATTTATTTGCTGGTCTGTTTGTGCTTGGGAACTCTGAAGGCTTATGGATAATATTTGGTGTTTTCAATTACCGGATGAAACACAGTAAAGATAACAGGATTGTCTTCTCTTGTGTGGATGAATTTAAAAAGATAGGCTCTTAGCACTTAAACAGACGCATGTCTCCACTGCTCCTCGTCGTCTCTGTCACCATCTCCATGATTCCCAACTTGCTCCTCAACTCTAAACTTTAAAACCAAACCTTCACACCAGTTTGTCAGCAGCAGCCTCATCCCCAGCACCTGCAGATCCAGCAATGCCTCCAGTTTCTAAGTCTCCTGAGTTCAGCTGTGATCTCCAGTTTCCTGAGCTTGACTGTGGTCTCCCATTTCCTGAGGTTTTGTTTCTAAGTCCAACAAAATATTTGTATCCAATTTTTTTTTAAACTTGGGATACAGTGATGATATTAGAACAAAAACAAGAGCAGAGCATTTTTAGTCTTAAAGTTCTGTAATGGAAACTATTGAAACATACTGCTCCATCTGCAGCCAACAGTATGACTAGAGTAGTGGTTCCCAAAGATTTTCTTCTGGGCCCCCTATGGATTACAATAAAATCCCCCCCAAAAAAGAAAAATCAACTGGGCACCCACATCATTCAACCAAACATAAACCTATACACATATTTTGTTTTCAAACTCCACTGAAGTTTATTCACACTTCAGGTTGCAACAAAACAAACAACAAACCATCTTTACAGTGAAACAATTCTGTGAAACTGTTTTTTTCTTTTTCTTTTTTCATCCACCCTGCAAAGGCACTGCACCCCCGCTAGGGGGCGCGCCTCACACTTTGGGAATCACTGGACTAGAGGGATGTAAACATCATTCTTAGGTAATATTAGGTTTCAAATATTAGTACTAATATGTGAGGTCTTCTTAACTGGCAGATGGTTTTCTATGGATCAATGGATTTGAACCTTTTGCAGTAATTGGCTTGTGGGTCAACCAAAAGTTATTAGATGACCTGAAAGGAGTTTTTCCTCTGGAGGATGCTTCCCTTTGTTTGCTTCCCAATTACATCGAGTCAATCACCAGAAACTCTTGAAAAAGTGGCAAGCAGAACTTTCTTGTGGTGCCTTTGTTTGAGAGGAACAAAACACAACGCAAGAACCATACTTCATTTCTGTCACTGTCTGCTGAATCCTTATTACACAAAGTCATTTTTCATCTGCTGTTGAACATTTAGGTTCTATATGAGCAAATGATTTCATCTGTACTAACACTGTCAAAGCTTTCATGTGGATCCCAGTTCATCTACTAACACTCAAATCTGCTCAAAAGCAACAGTCAGTGTTACTTTACAGGATGAAAACAATTGTTAGCTAAACATACTGGCAAACAGCTTTGATTTTCACGCAAGGACGAGTTTTTACGCAGCAGATGTTTTCAGATGTTATTTTTCAGCACCTATGTTTGCTATTCATTGTAATATTTGCATGAATTGTAAATAAAATTCTTCATAATAAATGTCAAATAAGAGAAAATGATCTCAGCGCTGCTGTGATCATCCTATGTCAACAACAAAAGGATTTCTGGTCTTCAGAAGAACTTTTTCTATTTCCTGTCAGATCAAGTCTTGATATTCTTCTTAAAATCATTAGAATCAGAGACTGGTTCTTCATTCTTCATTTTTTAAATCTATTTTTGAAGTATTGTTTCAGGACTTGGTAAAGACTGATACTCAAAATCAAAGGACAAACCTGATGAGGAAATCCCTATTTTTAATTTTGTTTCTATGGAGATAAAAGTAAGATGCTTCAGGCCCATCTGTTCATGTCTTATAGCTTTCAGTCTAATTGATTGATTGATTATACTAAAGAAAAGCTAGCTCACTTTCACTACGACATAAACCAGGTAAAAATCGGCTTTTCTACTTTTATGCACAAGCACCTGAAACATACGACTCTGAAAAACTGAATCAATAAAGTTTATAAAACATAACATTTGTGTGTCTGCCAAAACTTTTGGTCACAATTGAACTCATGTTATCCTGGCCATTCTCCCAACCAAACTCAGATCAAATCACAACAAAATTCTTCCTATGAACAGTTGCACGGGCTTTTAGCTGTTGAATTCATACCATAAAAAAAGACTCAGTAATGTGGAAAATAACCCAAAAGAAAAATGCATTTTGAACTGAACCCTGGGGGGACCAAACGAGAGATATAACATAAGACAGATGAAAAATTGCCAGAATCATTCTGCTCTTTGGTTATGACATTAGCTTAGCAAGAACTGTGCTGTTTTCCAGGCTGATTCACTTAAGTGAAGGCAGCATAAATGCCTTTGAAGAAAGGAACAGAACAGCTAGAAGCCAGAGTCAGCAAAAGATTGTTTCAAAAGTACCAACTCCGAGGAGACACAGTTCTATATGTGACATAAAGGAACACATTGTGTAAAAACTGTGATTCAGAAACAGAAAAAGAGCTCAAAACAGCATCTTAATGGGTTTGTTTTTCCTTACTCCGACAAATGTAACATGATAAAATAGCCCAGCGGCCATAGAATTATTTACAGTGGAGATGACACTTGGCCGCAGTATATTAAGAAAACCCTTGAGGAGGCTTGTGGGAGTCATGACCAGAGGCAGACTGTAGATTTCATTTAGGAAAAGTCTGCTAGAAAAAAAACGAGCTCAGAGCAGTCCAGAACAGCAGAAACTTCCAGTGAAATAAAAATATTTAGAACTGCAGCAGACTCCTCTGGTGAAAAACTTTCATTAGTGTGGAACAAGACCCATGAGACTATCAACACCAGATTCTGAACAAAGTAGAGCATGAAGTTCAAATGGTTTAAAACAACATCTATTCATTCAGTCCTAAGGCAGTCATGAAGGGAGTCACAACATACAGTAGCCTGGTTCAGTTCAAGAGAAAATGACAAAACTGCTGAAGGTGTGACCACATATTTGATCAGAAAACAACAAGAATGCATTAATAAACATCAAACTTTTATATGTGATCACTAGAAATACAAAGAAAATTGCAGACTCTTTAGAGATACTTTCACAAACAAACTATGTTTTATTACCTTGTAAGAGAACCTTCAGTACTCAGGTGGAATAAAAAACTATCCATGGAGCTTATGAATTTTGCCAAACACTAAATAAAGCATTGCTAGAGCATTGTCATGTGTTTTATTTTTGACGTTATTTGGACCCTGCATCGGCTGAAGTACTTTTGGAACTGATAGCAAAAGAAATACCAGAAAACCATGTCCAATTTCTGCAACATGATAATATTGACATAAAAGTAGGAGGGTTTAATATTTCTACTGTTTCTATATCAAATTTATTCTACTAAACATGCATTGTCAAAACAAGCGAGTGCAAAACGAGTAAAATGTTTGACATATTTTTAAAATGTCTCGAGAGGCAGAGCACATAGGTGTAATGTGGGTGTCTTTGACCAGGACTGTGACATTAGCTGTCACACTATTGGCCAACATCATCCCAGTGTCATGATTTTACACATCTTTTACAGTAGCGTAAGTGATGTGAACTCCAGTTATGCCAGGTTGCTTTGAATTTTCATTAAATGTCAATAAGTTCTATTCTCAGGAACTTTAAAGCCATGTTCAAAATAAAATGGATATTTTATAAAACTCTGATTAACTGATAATCTGTAAATTACCTTTCACCCAATGACCACTGCAGAAAGGTACCAGCCCCCCTGACAAGTGGGAGTAGATGATGGATGGATAGATGGATGGATGGATGAATGGGTGGATGGATGAGTGAGTGAGTTGATAGATCGATGGGTTGATGGACTGATGGACTGATGAATTTATTGATTGATTGATTGATACTTGTCCTATTATTAAAGTACATATTTGTTAAGATAAGAGAAACCAATAGGCTTTCCAAAATCAAGATTTTTAAAACTCTGTGGTGTGTAGACTGGATATCTGAAGATTACTCCAAATGTTGACATTGAGGCCAATTTTACACATGCCCACTTTTGCTTCCAATAAAAGCGCGTTTCTCAACTTATGTACTATTGAAATCAGTTAGTTACCAGCATTTAAAATTTACATTAAGTCATGGAGTAAAGCTCTTAAAGAAATACACATCTTCTTCTGCTAAAGGTGTATTTGATTAGTTTGATTTATTAACAAGTCAATCTATCTCTAGTGCTTGAACTAACACCAAAAGCACTTCCTATTTGGTCCATTAAGAAATTCACTATTATTTACTGTTAAGATATTTGTGCTAGTTTTCTCTGAACATATACACATAAATAATTTATGCAAAAATTAACAAAAATAATTTACAGCAGCTGTGTACATTGATTTTACCTGTAGAACAGAATAAAAAAACAACAACAAAAAAAAACAATCAAGATGCTAAAAGTCTATGTCATAAATTAGGATTAGAAGTGTAATCAGGTAAAGGAGGGAAACCATCCCTCTTCCCAAAGACACACTCCTGCTCACTGCTTTGGGATCTCAAACCATTCCCAGGCCAAAACCAACACACAGGCCCTCAGAGTTCCAGGTCTTCCCTGGGGTTTCCTCCCAATGGGACGTGGCTGGAAAACCTACAAAGGGAGGAATACAAGAGGCATCCGGGAAGACGCAGCAGCTCTACTTCAAAGAATGAAAAAGCTCCCCATCTAATCACTAAGGCTGAGTCCATTGACCCTAAAGAGGAAGCTCATTTCACATACTCATATCTTAAGCAGTGGACTGCAGTTCAGTTCAATTCAATTTGTCTATTTATATTGTCAATTCAAAGCGCATGTCATTTCAAGGCTCTTCACAAAAATAATAAATAATAAAAAGGTCAATACAGCCATACATAAATACATTCTAACTGATCCTAGTTATCTAATAATGCAGTCAAGTTCAGTTCACTGTTGAAATTGGTTTAAGAAGTTGTTATATCAGCAGATTGAGTCCCTGACTAACAGAATTCACTCCCCTGCATGAACATGTAGCAACGACGGACAGTTGCTTGTGTTTAGTCATTGGCTTTGTAGTAATCCCTCATAAAAGCACAGAATAAAACTGACATCATTATACACACATCATTCATGTACATCATGTGGGGAAGAGAGGCACAAAATAAACAATATTCATGTGACATGAACTGTCACATGATTTTACAAAATTGGGCTAATTTTAATTACATTTCAGTCCATGTAAAATAAATAATCATGTGCTGCAAGATAAGAAACAATTTGACATCTTAACAGACCAATTATCTATCCATGTAAGCCTGAGGGAACATATTACCATTACAATGTAGATTAGTGTTCAGTGTTTACCTTCTAAAGAACCAGCAGTATTGGAACCTCAAAGTATTGGTACAATAGTTTTGAGGTGTCGTTTTATTAAGATCTTGGAGACAAATACCTGCAGCTGGTGTTCTGGTTACTGTGCCTCAAGACCAAATGTACCAAATGTCAGCAGTTACCTTAAGTTGGGATTTCTCTATTTAACAGTTACTGCCCCCAGCCATGCTCCAAGCAGATGCATGAAAATCGCAGAACACAATCATTTTGTATAAAACCACAGACAATGGAACACTCTGTTAGAAATAAAGCTTAAAATGAGATCATAATATACACTCAGCAATCCCTGTTTTTAAGATGAATTTACAATATTCCATTTTAGTAAAATGGGAGAGTAGTGAGTAAGATATGTTGTGGTTTTTTGGGGGGTTTTTTATGTTTGTAAGCTCATTCCCTTTCACATAAGCTGGTTTTGGACGTTTCTCTGACATTCGGAAAAATATGGGTTACTTATTTTAGCATAACCCCGGTTTTACTTGGCCTATTAACACAAATTAAAAGCTGGTGTGTAGTTTATAATGTGCACTATCAGCACAAGTTGAAAGTGAGACTGGGGGACGCAGAGTCTTGTCACAAACCAGTCATGTTAAAAAGACTTTATAAGCCTATGGACCCATATCGTTTAACATATCAATATTCGCGGATGAAAAATCGATACCTTCTGAGGGTGGAAAAAATCGATAAATATAGTAGAATTGATATAATTATACACCCCTATTATATATATATATATATATATATATATATATATATATATATATATATATATATATATATATATATATATATATATATACACTGCTCAAAAAAATAAAGGGAACACTCAAATAACACATCCTAGATCTGAATGAAAGAAATATTCTCATTGAATACTTTGTTCTGTACAAAGTTCCATTTGCACAACAGCAGGTGAAATTGATTATCAAACAGTGTTGCTTCCTAAGTGGACAGTTTGATTTCACAGAAGTTTGATTTACTTGGAGTTATATTGTGCTGTTTAAGTGTTCCCTTTATTTTTTTGAGCAGTATATATATATATATATATATATATATATATATATATATATATATATATATATATATATATATATATATATATATATATATATATGGTCTGTGTTTGAGTTGCTCATTCATACCCCACATACAAACTTAACTGTCTAGGCAGATGAACTAGAGTTTGATTAAAACAAATTAAGCAGGACTAGTGTGAATGCTCACTTAAAAATATCTTTTAAAAAGAGTTGACAACTGTAAATTGTCTTTTGCATACATCAGCAGCAACTAAATACTTTATAGGGTGTATGTTATGTCTGAAGAGCGCTAAGCTAACATGTTTAATGTATTTGTTGCACTGGGTAGTTTTTACTGAGGTCAGAAAACTGTATTTCAGTCATGACCTTGACTGTGTTCAGCAATTTTTCCTTTTTCACACATCTCCCCTCATGGAATTCAGGTGGAGGTGCAGAGGCAATCTCACCTCATGTTTTTTAAGTTGGGAAAGGTGCCATGGTGACTCACAAATGCTAGACAAAGTGCCACTGAGCGGGAGAGAATTGCTCCTCTGTGCACTGTTAAAAATATGATGAAAGGCGCAGGATCAAACAGTTCAGGACTTCATATATTATTAGGTTGCAGTAATAATGAGCCAGATTTACCAGCAAGTTTATTGTCCTCTTACTCTCTAGAGATCCTGACTGTTCTATTAACATGACATCAGATGTGATCTTAAATATTCATTCAGACTTTGAGGTTCTTACCAGCCAGACGAACTTAACAGGGCATTGACTTATTTTGGAGGGGCAAAATGAATCTACGTAGCTGAACGAAGACAACATCAGTAGTCTACAGGCTATTGTTAACAAGCTTAAGGTGCTGTACTGTTATTAGCTAGTCATCGTTTAGCTAACATTACCTGTATTGAACAGCATTACTCAACTCAGTCGGTTAGTTTGGGGGGAAACAGTGCAAAGTTCTGGTTTGCTGCATGATTCTAACACAAACCTGCGCAGCTCTGCGCAGCAGCAGCAGGTCTCCGTCGCTGCCGCACAGGCGAGCGTCGTAGCGCTCATGTTGCGTTTAAAGGCGGCTCGGAAAAACAGGTTACAATGGATTAAACAGTTTTAACTGCTGAAAACACTGACAGAGGATACCGATATGGGAAGTGCGAAAGCCCCTACTGTACCAAATTGATATAGGAATAACAGAAAGTTGGCCATTCTAAGGTAAAAACAGCAAACAGCTTCCAGTCCAGGGGGGGGGCACGGCTGACTCTGTGGGCGGGCAATGCTCCCCAATGCCCGCCCATGCCGCCGGGCCTGGTTCTTACCATCATTTCACTCTAGCGAGAGGCAAACAGCAAATACAGTCGCTATAAAAGGTTTGCACATCCCTGTTGGGATGCCAGGTTTTTGCCAGGTAAGAAAATGAGACCACTGTAAAAACTTCGACATGCAGGTCGAACTGCAACTGCAGGTTCACCATGGCCACCTTTATTCCAGGAACTGATCACAACCTGTCAGAACACAGCCTACCCCATACAAACACTATTGGCCCCTGTTCATCAGTGTCCCTCGACTCCTCACCGAGGAGTGTAACTTTTATATGTTCTCATAGGCAATCCTGTTGCAAGCTAAGGTTCTAGGTGGGCAAACAGCTGATCAACGTTTCATCTACAACAGGCAACTCCATAACAAGAACACCCCCCCTCTCCCCCCACATATATACAGTATATACATACTGTATATATATACAATCAGGAGAGGAAGAGAGAGGAAGTGGCACAGGGAGCAGGGAAGAGTATACAGGGAACTAGGAAATTAATCTAACAGTGAAGCAAACTAAACATAAATAAACTAGGAATAACTAGACGCAAGAAAAGAAACATAAACTAAAATCACTAAGAAAGCTCTGAACAGAAAAAAGACTAATCTAACCAAAATAAAAAAACTAACACAAAATTTTGTAGATTGAGACTACAATCAAGTCAATCTACAAAACAACTTAAGATTTTAACAGATTTGGAGTAATTACAAAGTACTGGACCAAAAATTCTGAGATGAGTTGATATGACACATGAGCAAATAAACAGAAACACTCCCTTTGCTACACGTCGAATCGTTCACACAAAAAGACTCATGTGTGGTACACGGTGCATGGACAAGCTTTTCCCTTGAAGCTTCTTTGAAAAGGTTTATAGAATCTTAAAATAGCAGAGTGGTCCATGAGCAAAGGGATTAAAAAGAAAAAAGACAGAGCGACTATCGAGCTGCTGTAGTGTGACATCACACAGACAAATACACCACACCACAACCCTGCCATTGCCATGGCATTGTCCTCCCCAACTGGGGCATGAGAGAAGGAGGAGAGCAGAAGCAATGACAAGAGAAAGGGGACCTGGGATAAGACTGCTGAGATATAACAAAATGAAAGGGAGCAAGTAAAAAAACACAGAGGGTCTCTGTGAAATAGGTGGTCAGGAGACAGTGATGCAGGAGAGAGGATGAGCAAATATATCAATGCTCTGATGGAGACTAACTTCTGTGGGATGACTACTGCACTGTGGCATGTTGGAGGCTGAGCGGAGATGAGTGCTGACATAGTGGAAGGATTTGTGAAGTATTATGTACACACACCTTTACAAAAAAGTCCTGCAGACACATTTGTGGACAGTAGGTCTAGTTAAAGTAATTCTCTTAATGTATGTGACACTCTGTTGATTGAAAGCAGCATCCTGCTGTTCAGTCACACAGGACAGGCAGCCAACAGGACACATCAACACTGTGCATACTAAACAGCTGCAGCAGCTCTGCTGAGCAGATATTGATATCTCCAGCAGTCATTTTTAGTGAGCAAACAACTGAGACTCAGCGCCAGCAGAGAAGATGAATAAAGACACAAATGGTTACATGAGGGAATTTACTCTGCAGACAGCATTTTCCAGAAAAAGATTTTTGTAACTTGAACACACTGTCAGTGGGTCAATAGACCAAACATAAACAATCCCCCCACACAGATTATGTCTGTGGCCTTGGTAAGGGAAATTTAATAGTTGGAGTAAAGTTTTGCAGTAGGTTTTTATGATCTTATTGTGATTTTATTCATCAGCACCCCTCCTTCCTCTTTATGATAACCATATCTTCACCACTATCCTGGAGCTACAGAAGAGAAAGCTCTATCTCCTTCAGTTTTCTGTGTTGCATTTGGTTTGATCACAGGACCCTAATGGAGCCATAGGGATGCAGAAGTCAGTGTGTGCCCAGGTAGAGTTCTGCAGGTTGAAACAAGGATCTTGAAATGCACCTGATAATCAAGCAACAATTTTTTCAGATTTTCTTTTCTTGTGGCTATCATTTCTGGTGCAAAAATAGGTGCTTTCTATCATCTGGAAATGCAAAGAACACATCAAAACATCAAACCTGTAGCCACAGTGCACCAAAACTATGAAGAGCATTAATCAGAGAAGTGACCAAGAGGCCCAGATAAGTTGAGTTGGAGAGATCCATGGTACTAATATGGTCAGATGAGTCAAAAACTCAATGTTGACCTGGAATAAAACTACACTGGATACCCGACCCCACTGTGAAACATCCACTCACTAAGCATGAAACCAAAATAACAATTACGTTTTTCAGAACAAACTCATGCATCTGCCTGGTCAAAGTCCAGATTTAAATGCAACTGAGAATCAAAACTATGATTCACAGAAACTATCCAATCTGACAGTTTGAAGTCTCGTAAAAAAAGAATGGGCAAAAAAAAAAAAAGAGATATACAGACACCCTAAAACCCACACAGACATGCAATTATTAATGCAGCAAAAGGTGGTTCTGCAAAGCATTGACTCAGGAGGGTCTGATAGAGTTTCATGTGACATTCTTCAGATATTTTAATTAAAAATGTAGAAACCATGGATCCTTTTCCTTCAGTTTTATAACTATCACTGTCTGTCACATAAAATCTTCATAAAATGATTATTGTAACTGTTAAATGACAAAAGGCAAAAAAATTAAACAATAAAAGTATTTTTGTAAGAAACTAAGTTTTCATCAGATTTATTTTAAGTCTGAGCTTCTCCTCAAATTTTACAAATATGAGTTTTTAGATTTATTTCACCAACTTGACTAACCAGGGTCAGCATGCAGTCATACCTTTACCGGTTCATTCCTGTAGATAAATTTATCAGTGGCCTGCAGGTAAAATGAAACAACGGAAAAGCTACAGCATTCAGCTTCTCTCTGAGTAATGCAATGCTAAGTCCTGTTAAGTATATTTTGTTGTACAAAAACAGTTTAGCAGCAGAGTAATTTTTTGCAACAACACACATAATGTCACTCAAAAGAAGGAAGCATTATTTTCCTGTTATCACTGGAACCAGATGTAGCAGACACATTTTAAACTGGTGACATATTCTGACTTCTGGAAGATGATTTTTTCCCCTCCTTTTTTTTAAAGATAGCATTCATTTACTTACCCAAGTTTTGTTGAGTCAAATCACTTCTCTCAATAGTCACAGATGACACCTTGGATTAATCCCAGACACATAATACATTGTGCCTTGCTCAGACAGTTTTCAGGAATATGGCTGAAAATAAATAAAAGTCGTAACTTTAGCTTGACTCTCTAGCCAGAGAAGGTCATGCTCTGAGAGAGGGGCGGCGGGAAAGCCAGAACTTTTTCTGATTGGTATTGGCAAAGGGTAATTTGTACCCAAGAGTAAAAAGGGGAAACTTCTTTTCTTTCCCTCATGAACACCACTGGTTGTAAGAATAAGAGCTGGCTGGGATGAGCCGGAGTGATTGCTGCTGTGTTAAAGCAGCTTAGGCTGTTGGAGCTGCACAGCAGCACCGCCAAGCAGGACCATGAAGACCAAGCAGCTGGTACTGGAAGGAGTTTTCCTTCAGCTGTCCAGATAACGGTGGTCTGCTTTCATAAGACACCAGGCCAACATTAAACGAAAATTTCACCACGGTCTGGCCTTGTTTCTGTTTTGTTAAAAAAATAGAAATGTTGAAGTCATAGCCTGCTATTTACAAAAAGTGGCAGAGAAAATGATTCTAGCACTTATTTATATTGTAATCCCTATATAGAAATGAAACATTAAAGCTACAGATGCCACAAGGATATTTTTCCCAGACATGGTTTTCAGAAACTGTTCAGAAACATTCAGATCACCAGTCAGGATGGAGAAGACTTCATAAATCCTGATAGCTCAGCATTAGTAAAACAATCTTAAGGTTTGAGGGAGTCTGTTTCAAGGAAGTTTGTGCTTTCTGTAAATTGTTCTGCAGTGCTCACAAAATATAAAATAAAATGTTTTAATGAAATGTTCACTAACTTAACTGTTTATAGGAACACAATGATGAGTTGTGACTGTGTTGGATGTTTTAACCATTTTTGCTTTTAAAATCTGTCATGATCAACAAATTTGGCTTTGCTAAAAAAATAAAATAAAATCTCTAATGTCAAAAGGAAAAATTTTTCTCTACAAATGAGGATCACCTGAGTGCAGTGAGTGAGTGTATCTCAAGTGATTGTAATATAATGACACCAGAGTCTGGAGGGTCCAACTGGTTAATCAGTATTCCCGGCTACGATTACAGCACAAAGACAAAAGAACACTCCAAATATATCAGTGAAAACATTATTGAAAAATACAAGACAGGGAATAGATACAAAAAAATCTTTAAGGCATGGAACATTCCTTAAAGTTCAGTTCAATCCATCAAGACATGGAAGGAATATGATCCATGAGTAGATCTGCTAAGATCAGATAGATAGATAGATAGATAGATAGATAGATAGATAGATAGATAGATAGATAGATAGATAGATAGATAGATAGATAGATAGATAGATAGATAGATAGATAGATAGATAGATAGATAGATAGATAGATAGATAGATAGATAGATAGATAGATAGATAGATAGATAGATAGATAGATAGATAGATAGATAGATAGCATTTATTGTCATTGAACAGAATTCAACGAAATTTCCATTGCAGCTCCCGTGCAAAAGGTCAAATATATACAGTATAAATAAGCAAACACACAATAATAATAATAACAATATATACAACTAAATTAACTAAAGGCACTCAACCACACCAAAGAAGTAGCAGCAGGTCCAATTATGGCAAAGTACAGATAATGTGACAGTGCAAAGTGCAGAACAGTGTGGCTGTGTGGGGGTGGGGGATATGTATGTGTGACTGCGAGGTTATGATATGTGTGGGAGGGGGGGGCGGCAGGGAGTAATGGCTCTGACGGCTGTGGGGAAGAAACTGTTTCTCAGTCTATTTGTTGTAGTCCGTATATTCCTGTACCGCTTGCCTGATGGCAGCGGCACAAACAGTCTGTGGCCCGGGTGGCTGGGATCCATGGCTATGGATCCAGCTCTCTTCTTGACCCGGTCTGTGTAAATGGAGTCCAGGTCTGGGAGGGGGCATCCCACAATGCCTTGTGCTGTTCTCACCACCCGTGTCAGTTGTTTCCTCTCCAGTGCTGTGCAGGTACCATACCACACAGTCATGTTGAGGCAGAGGATGCTCTCGATCATCGCCCTGTAAAAGTTCACGAGCAGCCGTGAGGAAAGTCCAGCCCGTCTCAGTTTCCTGAGGAAGAAGAGCCTTTGTTGTGCTTTCTTCACCAGGTGGGAGGTGTTTGTGTTCCAGGAGAGGTCAGACGTGATGTGGAGGCCCAGGAACTTGATGTTGTCCACACGTTCCACCACTTCTCCATCTATGAGAAGGGGAGTGTGAGCCGTCCTCCTGGACCTTCTGTAATCCACAATGACCTCCTTGGTCTTCCCTGTGTTCAGCACCAAGTTGTTGGCTGGACACCACTGAGTGAGCTGCAGAATCTCCTCTCTGTAGTGGGTCTCGTTGTTGTCTGAAATGAGACCCACTACTGTTGTGTCGTCCGCGTACTTCACGACTGTGTTGGTGGGGTGGATGGCCACGCAGTCGTGTGTAAACAGGGTGAAGAGAGCTGGGCTGAGCACACAGCCCTGCGGCGTGCCTGTGTTGAGGACCAGTGGGGACGATGTTGAGCCACTTATTCTCACCACCTGAGGCCTGTTGGTGAGGAAGTCTCTGATCCAGTGGCACAGTGAAGCGGGCAGCCCCACCTCGAGTAGCTTCAGCACCAGCTTGTCTGGGATGACGGTGTTAAATGCTGAGCTGAAGTCTACAAATAGCATCCTGACGTAGGTGTTGGGATGCTGCAGATGGGTCAGGGCTGTGTGCAGAGTGATGGAGACAGCATCCTCTGTTGACCGGTTCGCTCTGTAGGCGAACTGAAGGCTGTCCAGGTTTGCGGGGATGAAGTCTCTGATGTACCTCAGAAGAATCCTCTCAAAGCACTTCATGATCACCGGGGTCAGAGCGACAGGCCGGTAATCGTTCAGGCTGGTGATGGACCTCTTCTTCGGTACAGGGATGATGGTGGAAGACTTGAGACACTCAAGAACCGTGGCGAGCTGCAGGGACAGATTGAAAATGTCCAGAAACACTCCTGCCAGCTGGTCGGCGCAGGTTTTCAGCGTCTGGCCTGACACCTTGTCCGGTCCTGGAGCTTTGTGGGTGTTGATCCTCCTCAAGGTGGACGTCACCTGATGCTTCTGTAGGACAAGGGGCTGGTGCTGCTCTTCCAGTTGGGGTAGATGTACGGCTTCTCTGCTGCCCGCCGCGTCAAAGCGGGCAAAGAAACTGTTTAAGGTGTCAGGCAGGGTGGGGTCGCGGCTGGTCAGCTGAGTGCTGTGTTTGTAGTCCATGGTTCTAATGCCTCTCCACATGCTTCGGGGGTTGTTGTTGATGAAATGTTCCTCAATCTGCTGTTTGTACTGGAGCTTGGCCTGCTTAATACCTTTTTTCAGTTCCGACCGGGCCCCTGCAGGCCATCCTCACAAACTCATAAAGAAGAATAGTTAGAGTGGACGCTAAGTTACCATGACTACAAGCTTCAACAGCTGAGTTAGAGAGACCCTCCAGAGAACAGCTGTTGCAGGGTTATTCACCAGTCAAAGCTTTACAGCAGAGTGGTGAGGAAGTCTCTGGTGAAGGAAAGTCATGTTGATACTCGAGTAGAGTATCAACATACCACAAACACACCATCCCCACTGTGAAGCCATGTGATGGCAGCATTACGGACAAGCCTTGGAAGGCTTGTCAAGTTAGAAGGTGAAATGAATGCAGCAACATAAAGGGAACTCCTGGATGACAATTTGTTTCCATCTGCAAGAGAACTATGTCTTCTGAAAACATTTATTTTCCAGATAGACGATGACCTGAAGCTGCAGCTACACAGAAGGATTGAAGACAACAAGGCGGATGTTCTGGATGGCCCAGTCAAAGCCCAGATCTCAACTGGATACAATTTGTGGCAGGACTTGAACAGGACTACTCACTGCCGATTCCTACACAACCTCACACAGCTTAAAAAGTTTTGAAAGGAAGAATGAAGAACTCATTACTTAACACTGAGCTGACCAGATGTAAAGCCTGACTGGAACCTGTCCACACAGACTCTCTACTGTGTGAATATTTATGTAATCACCTATTTTATGTTAAATACGTTCATTCAGCTGGGGTTATCTTGAACAAATAAGATTGAACTTTGACATTAAAAGGCCATATTGTAGTTTTTAGTAAAGAGTGAGGGGCATCAAAAAAAACACCTTTTGTTTATCATGGTTGTTATGTAAAAGCAATAAAAGAGTAAAATAAAATTCCAGGGACTAGAGGTTGAATACTTTTTCTAAACATTGTATAACAAAACTGGTATAAGAAAAATCGAGTGTCTGGTATTTTAAGACCTCTTTGTGTCATTATTGCTGAATATTTCTGGTATGTACCGATGCATCTCATAGAAGAAGTTATTTTTAACCAAAAATGTTTTCATCAAAATTGCATTGCTGTCAGCAGGGACTCATGCTTTCCAGACACAGACAATGGCAAATACAGCACGATGTTTATGGATTTTTTTCTTTTTGTTATTTCTGCATCACTGTTTTGCTTGTGTTTGTTTTTTTATGGCTGTGCTTTGAGAGGCCATGTTGGATTAGGTTTACTGCTGCATTTAATCTTTCATATGTTAGCCAGTTTGTTATAGTTAATCTTGTCTTCTGCTTCCCCTGCATATTCACACTTGTCAAGTACATCTATCTCTAGTTATACTTGAGCCAGTGGTTCTGGATTCATAGTTTCTAATACATTTTATGTTTCTGGCATCATGATAAATATATTTTTTCTGCTCCTTGTCTCCAAGGCATAGGTCTTTTCACTGTCTGAAGATTAAGTACACACTCTGCCATTTACTCAAATTTGGGAGATTTTGAGAGAATATTTACATAGTTACTTTTTTGTTACACTTTTTGTTTGTTTTTATCTTGTTTGATTTGTAAAATAAATAGAATAAAACATCCACAGGGTGAATACTTTTAACATGCCCTTTACCTGTTTTTTTTTTTCTTATAGGAAATTTGGTAACACTTTATTTGAAGTGGTGACAAGACTGACATGACATATTCATAAACATGACATGACACATTCATGAACATGAAGGAATCTTCATAAATGTTTATGACTGTTGTCATAAAGTGGTATTCGGTAAATGATAACATTAATGCAAAGTTGACACTTTTACTCTTAATGAAACTTAGCATTTGCAGATTTATTATTTACCAAATAATGCAAAATTGGCACTTTTAATGGACTTTTAGTGCACCTTTGCTTTAAAAGTGTGATTATGGGGTGCTGTGGTGGCATAGGGGTTAAGCACAGTCTAAATATGGAGGCCTTAGTCCTCGACTCAGGCGTCGCAGGTTCAATTCCCGTCCTGGTGACCTTTGCCGCATGTCTTCCCCCGTCTGTCATTACCCTCTTTCCTGTTAATTCACTATCAAATAAAAGCCACTAGAGCCAATAAAACCTTTTAAAAAAGTGTCATTATTTACCAAATGACACTTCATGACAACATTTATGGACAATCCTTTATGTTCATGACAGATGTTATGTCATGTTTATGTCAGCCTTATGCACATCCCTTCAAATAAAGTGTTACCAAAAATGTAACTTCTTGCGATTGTGCTCAAAGTTGAACATATTAAAGGCTTTGTTCATATTTTTACCAGGTGCCCCATTAACTTTAAAGTGTTGTAGGTGATGCTCTCTAACCAGTACGGCACCCTTTAGTTTAGCACTAAGACCAGATGTTCCCTCTAGTGCAGATGGAAAGCTTTTCAGTGTGAATATATCGGAATAATGTTTCCATATGTATCCTGTAATACACACAGTGATTGCTAGGTGTAAGAAAGTATATTTTCCAGACATTTAATCAAAGCAGGGCTCAAGTTGTTGGACAACAGTGTTTGAATGAGAAGAAATAAATACTGAACAGCAGCTGTTAACAGCTGCCACTCTGCAGAGAAACCAGGCTGTGTTTGTCCTTCCAGATGTTAGCTGTGAATATGGAGGTTCAGTCATTTCTAAGTAAAAGACGGAATTTTTATTGTGTTGTTGAGGACCTTTGCAAATTTCACACATTTCTCTGTGGAAACAGATCTTTTAAAAATGCAAATAGTAAGACTTTTTTGTTGTTGTTGTTGTTAGACCATAGCTGCTGTAGCTCCTGCATAGAAAAACAGAATTATCTCAGACATGCCACCAGTTCCGTTTGCTCTGCTCCTTAGCTGAGCTAGAAGGAGTTAGATCTCAAGACCTGTGATGAAAATGCAGCTAGAGAATGACAGCCAGTATCAGAACCGAGAGCTGGAGTCTTTTCTTCTTTATTGTCACTACACTAACTGTATCATCCCAGCTACTAACTGTGCTTTTCTCATAAGAGAAACATCATTAATGTCATTCGATCTCACTTCATAAGATTTGATGGCTAGGGAGATTTTCTAAAACTGACTTGCAGATCTTTTTGTATTCTAACTACCTGAGAATAACAGCCACAGATAAAATAAGCCAGGAGGTTAAGACATTAAAAGACAATACATGGAGAGAGCCAGAGAGACAGAGGGAGAGTGAGAGAGAGACAGACAGACAGACAGAAAGACAGTGAGAGAGATACAGACATAAAAGGTAGCAGAGGAGAATAAATTAGAGGTGAAAGCATTAAAGGAGTTTGGGAGTGAATGACGCAGCAGTGTGTCTTCTGCGAGTGACAGCAGGTGAGGGGAGCAGGTGTAAAATATTAAAGTAGTTCAGCAAAAAACCTCGGCAAATGGCCCTACCAATATGGGACATCCCGAGCTGGGACACACAGCCTCTTCAAACCACACACACCCCTACATACACACACATCCAACTACGCAGACACAGAGTGGCATCCTGCCATAGAGGTAGAGCAAAGCAAAAAGAACATTCATGTTTAATTAACAACCCTCCATTTCAGCATGTTAGTGTTCTTATGCTACATACTGTGACCCCCTCCCCCTCCCCCGGTACACCCCCCACTCCTCCCCAACACACACACTAAGAACTGGGAAGTAAAGAGAAGAGAATAAGAGTGCTGGCGGAGGAAGAGCAAGCGCATATGGGGATGGGGCAAAGCCAACAACATGTCTTAGTTCCCAGAGTGGTCTCTTGGCAATGTAAGAACAGAATTCCCAGCTAATCTAGTTCATCTCTCGGGTTTCTACGTGCTTAATTTTCTTGTCCATACCACATTCATTCCCTGAAGCGAATTAAGAGCACATCATCCAGTCCTTTGTATACAATTCTTCACTGTTATGCACTAAAATGCATAACGGTGTGATCTTTTACAGTGAAAACAAAGTTTCACTGGAAGAGAGTGAAAGGTAGACGCTGCAAGAAGTCAGATCAAAGAGTTAAAGCTCTCCTGCTGATGAATGTGTGGAAATGAAGACAGCAGTCCTGGTAAGCCTCCAGAGATGAGCTAAGACCACAGTTTGTTTCATGAAACATAATTCCTTGTATCTGCAAAGCACTGCCTTCCTTCAGATACGTTTCTGTTGTTTGTGTTCTTTAAAAATTATGTAGCTTTATGTTATTAAAGCTGAAGTTTAATCAGTAATACTTTTATAACAAATGTATGTCAGATCATGATTTCTTGGTTAATGACAAGTTGTCATAACGACGACATTTTGAATAATGTCAACTTTGTATTAAAAGTGTCATGATTTACCGAATGACACTTTATGACAACAGTCATAAATATTCATGAAGACTTACTCATGTTCATGACAGGTGTTATGTCATGTTTATGATGGAGTCATGACAGTCTTATTCACAACCCATCAAATAAAGTGTTACCAATTTGTTCAAATTCTGCATAAAAACACTAAGACTAAACTTTTTTAAAAAAGATTTTACTTATTTTATTAGAAATATTTTTAAAAATAAAGGCTCTCTTGAGTCAGGTTCTGTCTCCACAGTATTTATCAGTTTTCAGGGGGACCCAGCAGTGTCTGTTTCTGTTTATGTGATTCACAGTGATGGGTCTAAGGTTTGCTGAATAGCTGATAAAAATGACAACTGGAGAAAGCCTTTACTTGAAATATGTCATAATCATGACAGTTAAGTTTGCATTTTGACAGCTTAACGCTGCTTTAACACCAAGTATTTCACACTTGTTCTGCCCGCCTCTGTGTGTTGTATGTCCATTATTTTAGAGCACTGAGCCGCTTGCTTGAATCTTAAACTGAATCGTAAATCTTCTTTCTGGGCAGCATCACTTTTCATTGCAGATATTGTGCTCCCTGTGAAGAAACCTGTCTAGAAAATTACTAAACACAGCTTAAATGCTAAATGTACCATGGGAAGAGTATGGATTGATGCTGCTTAAGTATAAAAATGATTTGAAAGAATCTTAAATGAATGTGGCTGCGGAGAGTGCACTGGCTGCAGGCTCCTAACAATGCTTTGTTTTTTTGTTAGTCCACAATAACAAAAGCGAATTATTCAAGTTCTGTCTCCTGATACTACTGATGTTATCAGAGCAGGAATCAGGTATAACAGCAGCATTTATGCAGCCGAAACATAATATATTGAGGCATTTTGTCTTCAGAGCAGACTATGTTTGTTGGTGTAAGGCTGTTATGTTGTGCAAGTTTTCACAACACTAATGCCTAAATGTGTTTGATGCTGTGAAATTAGTAGGGAGCTAATAGAGCTGCTGAAAAGCGCTGAGACATTGTTCATTGTGGTTCTGTCGCCATCACAGTTTGAGTGTCAAACACGACACATGTGGCAACCTCACTGAAAATCCTCATGGCCTCTGTAACTGAGCTTGTGTTTGGCACAGAGACTGTGACACGTTATTACATCTGATGAGTCTATTCAATGTTTTAATCAGACAATCTGCAAAAGAATAAAGGGCACAGCTCTGAATAATGTTTCATTTCTTCAGCAATTTTTCAAGCAAACTTCCCCAACTGTTTCTGACTAAAGGTGTATTAAACTTAATTAAAAATTCACAATCAGAAATCAGACACATTTTTTTCCATTTAGAAAGCTTTGTTACAGCTAAACCTGGCTGGGAGAGGAGATTCCAGGGTTTCTATACCAGAAGATAGTAAGCTGCTGGGATTCCATTTACTACTGTATGAGAACAGAAAAACAAACTACTGCTGTATTCAAAAAGGTAATAATGTATTTCTTAAAAAATAAAATAAAACTTACCATACATCATAACCATGACACCACTGTGTATTTTCCACTTAAATCCAGTTAAAGACCAGATGGGCTTTGTCCACTCACACATTTTTCTCTTTAAGTGAATCTCCTATGCAACCAAGAGAAAAGCTTATAATGTCTATTCAATGATTTGCTGTCTCACTGTGATTCGTTACCTCTCTGGTAGTTGGCTGATTTTGCCCTTACTTTAAACCGGACATAAAAAAATGGTTTTATTTCCAGGTCAGGCCCACAGGAACAATTGTACAGGCTAGTTAGTTACCGGGCAACAAGCAGTGGCACCTCTCTACTGCAAGCT
Source organism: Xiphophorus maculatus (assembly GCF_002775205.1). Taxonomy (NCBI): domain Eukaryota; kingdom Metazoa; phylum Chordata; class Actinopteri; order Cyprinodontiformes; family Poeciliidae; genus Xiphophorus; species Xiphophorus maculatus. The sequence goes on along the minus strand of NC_036447.1, from coordinate 31,283,973 downwards.
GCCCAAAAAAAGACCATACGCTTGTACTTTTGGCCACTGAGCAGTTCAATTAGAGCAGTAGGGGATTAAGTACCTTGTTTAATGGCATATTAACAGCACAGATTAAGGACAAGACAGACATATTTTATTTACTTTTTCTGTCATTGTTCTCAGGAAGTTCAAGCCACTGACCTTCAAGCTGCCACTGCAGTTCCCAAACCTTCAAACTCACTCCCACCTCTCTCCCCCGCTTTCTGTTTTACTTATCTTTTCTCACACATACACACACATACACACACATATATACACATATACTGTATATACACATATATATACTCAGTGCCCGATCCCCAGTCAGTTTCAACTTCAAAAGACTGCTGTATTGCAGCAGTTATTGGTTCCTGTGTTTTGTCTTTTGTGCCCTGAGAGATTTAAAAGCTAAACAACCAGTTGTGTTTTTATCAAAGCTTCTTCAGTTTGTCTGTCAGTCAGCAAGCTCTACAGTCAGTACCACGGGGAAAATTCAGATAAGAGAGAGATATGTGCACCCCTAACTTTGTTCTGAGTATCGACTAAAACAAAACAAAGCCCAAATAATAAAGTACATCTTTATTTGCTTTTATGAAAAAAAAAATCTATCTGGTGACCTGCTAAGCAATGACTTGATACAGCTATTTCCACCTCCTGCTTTGGTCTTGCATTGCTCAGCTTTAGTCCAGACATAAAAGGCTTTTTAACAACAACTCATGATTGTCTGCTAAAATAAACGTTATACACTTGAGAATGCTGTATGTTCTATAAAACATCTTCCCATGACTGTACAAAGACACTCCAGTGTGTGGATTTATTATCTACAGCATCCATTTACTAACATCACATCCATCTGGCTACTTATTCAGCATAGGAACACTTGAAAAGAGTTAAGCAATAAAAGAGAGTTTCATATTTTCCTTTTTGATTGTGTTCAGGCTTGTACCTCATCATAGTCATATTTTTTTCTACATACATCCAGCTCCAGTTCTGACCAACAATGTTACTCTGATTGATACATGGGCGCCAGCACGGTCATTCACTGATGGCATCACAAAGAATACTTTACATAAGTGGCTTTAATGGCTAATACACTATATTAGCTAGTGTTCATGCATTTTTCTGAACATAACAGTTTTCGTTTTCTCCATGATGGTAAAACATAGATAAAACCTTATCGCAAGAAAAATGTGGGTTGGCCCTAAAAAGTCCCAACACAAGCCACATGTAGTATTTGTAAAGAACATTTTAATGCTGACATACCATCTGTAGTCAAACTTCTTGTCTCAAGATTTTTCTCAAAATGATACAAATATTAGCTGTTGCTACAGCTAATTGTCTGTAAAAGATAACTTGTTTTTTCCTGATGACCTTTAATTCAAATCATTTCAAATTCAATTAAAAAGAACTTTATTTATCCCCAAGGGACAATTAAAGGAGGCACAGGGGGGTTACATAAAAAAGTACAAGAAAAAACAAGTAAATAGCAATCACAAATGACACCTGTAGTTACTTAATGGTCTGACTGTTGACTCCCTGCTCTACCCCTGTGTTTTGCCATAAAATGTGTTTTAGCTGTAGGTAGTTTGCTCCCTTATGCCAGGCCAAACTTTTGGAGATTAAGAGTTATTTTTCTCTCACCAGCTGGCTGAGATCTACCACATGTATAAAAATTGCTCATAGTCAGAAGCTGGTTTCAAATCAGCAGGTGTCAGTCAGTTATGGTAGATCTAAAATTTGGTTTGATGATCTAAATGTGAGAGAATACAAACTGATAGAAGTATCCATAGAGCACTGGTAAGTTAAAAGCACATCTTCTGAAACTGGGATAATTTTCCTTCAGTAGGTTAACCCTCCTCAAACCACACGTTAGGCTGGATTTTATTTCAATGTCATTTGTGAATGTTAGCTCCTCATTTTCAATAGTGGAACTATACAGCTTGAAAAAGCTTGTAATTTTGGAGAAAGTCTCATCAACATCAATATTTCCACTAAATCAGAGACAAAACATTATTAGCAACATGTTTGATAGAAAAAAAAACAGTAAGGAGGCTCTTTAAAGCACAAGTGCTCATATCCTTTATCTATGGTCCCAATATATTTCCAAACACTCACCTGACATATTCCATAAATAGGCCTTTTCTTTACAACCCATTAACTTCCTAAAGCAAAGGAAAACTTATAAGTTCAGTGTTCATTTCCTGTTTTGGTGATCATGTCACAAAAATAGTTTTGGTTTGATAAAAAAACATCACAATGCAAAACAAAAACCGTCTTTCATTTAATTTGATTTTCATTCAAGTATTGATGTATTGTTTGATGTGTTGGTGCTGTGTGGAAGATGGGAACTACAATTTCCCTGAGGGTAAATCCCAAAAGGATTAATAAAGTTTTTTATCTATCTATCTATCTATCTATCTATCTATCTATCTATCTATCTATCTATCTATCTATCTATCTATCTATCTATCTATCTATCTATCTATCTATCATAAACAAATGACACATCACAGCTGCGTGTTATTCCAAATGCCAAACATTTTGAACACAAAAAAGGTTAAGGTATTTTTTTGTAGGTGACTCACCTTATCAGCCATTATCATAGAGGAGCCTCCATGAACACCCAAAACTGGAAGCTGTGTCTGAACAGACAGGAAGTCTAGGATCTGGGCGATGGCCTCCTGATCGGTGCCATCAGCAAACACAAGGCCATGGAGACCTTCCCGAGACAAAAGCCCACAAACCTGAGACAGAGTGAATAAACCCAAGTTTTAATCAAAGGAGTTTACACATATGCCAGGACAGCACAATATATCCATCCATCCATCCATCCATCCATCCATCCATCCATCCATCCATCCATCCATCTTCTCTTTATCCTGAGTTGGGCCGCAGGGGTACCAGCCTAAGAACCGAGGCCCAGACTTCCCTTTCCCCAGCCACTTTTCCCAGCTCCTCCGGGGGAATATGGTCCCTCCAGCGTGTCCTGGGTCTTACCCGGGGTCTCCTCTGGGACATGCCTGGAACACCTCAGAGGGAGGCGTCCAGGAATCATCCTAACTAGATGCCCGAGCCACTATAACTGGCTCCTCTCGACATGAAGGAGAAGCGGCACTACTCTGAGTCCCTCATGGATTTCCAAGCTTCTTATCCTATATCTAAGGGAGAGCCCAGACACTCTATGGGAAAAACACATTTCTGCCGCTTATATCTATCATCAAATTGTGGCCTAGGGTGTTCTGGTGCCAAGTGCACATATGGACACCCTTATGCCTGAACATGGTGTTGTCCATAACGACGACAGAAGTCCAACAACAGACCATCACTCGAGTTCAGATCGTGTTCAGATCAGGGGAGCCTGATCTTAACCATGACCCTCCAGGGTTCACTGTCATTGCCCACGTGAGCGTTGAAGTCCCCCAACAGGACAATGGAGAGTGCCCCTCCTGGGGACTCTCCATTGAGCCCATTGAACTTTTGTTAGTTTTAAGTTTAAAAGAATATTTTGTTGCCTAAGGGCATCAGAAGGTTTGTTGGCATATGTGCAATTCCTTAAAATACCTAAGAATGTAAATCATTCTCACCTCTATGATTACAGACTTTGGGTCTGTCTGGTTGATCTTCAGGATGAACACAGAAGTTTCAAGTGGATCATCAGGGCGTTGAGGAGGCTGAAGGTTCTGGTCAGCTACTGGGCGTGTCTGGCCTAGAATCACACCCACCTTGAGTTTTGGAGGTTTTTGGGATGCAACAGGCATCATGACTGAGAAGAGTAGGACCAAGGTCCAGCCCACTACACCCATCATACCCTACAGAAGACAGAAAGGCAAATGGGAAGAATGAAATCAGTACTTTTGTCCTGAAAAAACAGTGGCGTTAAATGTAAATCCTGAATTGATATGACTTGTGTTGTTCAAAGCATTTGATAAACTCTGAAAAATATGGAAGCAAATATAAAAAACAGACTGAGAAATTAACAGGATTTACTTGAAAAAAAATCTATCTGAACATTTTAATAACTTTTGAGCTAACAATGATCGTCTACCTGCCATCTGAAGGGAAATCTCATTATAGTGTATGTCAAACAATGAGGTACAGCCAATATAAAAAAAACCTGTTTTATCATTCTTTAATCAATGTTAAGTGCCACTACAACAAGAAACTGTTGCAAATTATATTGCCTCAGTTTTTAACATTCCAGAGTGTTGCCTTTTAGAAAATAAGGTAATTGGTCTGCGGAGGCTTGCTTGGTGTCAGAGCTGGAGAAAACTGGATAGGAGTTTATGTCCCACTAGTTCAGAAGAATTTCATTTTGTTTGGAAAGACAGTCTCACAACACACATTAAGTTCTTTTGTAGTGCTAGGAAAGCATATTTGTTATTAGAAGAGAAAAAGAAAAGCACAACGTTGCTTTTTCAGCGCTATTTTCAGGCAAATAAAGCAGTTAGGGCTTCACAAGCTCCTTCATAAAAAAGAAAATGTTTTCATTAGTGACAAAATTCCATACACAATTTATGTAATGCATAGCTATTTTCATACCTTTCCTTAAGAAGGCTGCAAAAAAAAGTGGCAAGACCAATTAAGTTTGTGTCTTTGAACTAAAATCATGTGTGGAAGACGTAAGTATTTGGAAAAACTATTGCAAGCTTTGTTAACAGAAAACAAGGTTCCTTTATAGTTATTTTAAAGGGTACAACTGCAAAAGCTACATGAATAAAAAGAACATTGAACTAACATTGTTTGTTTATATTAATCTGCTAAGATTAATATTTCATGTGCAGCAACCTCACCTTTGTTTGTCCTAGAGTTCTGCAGAGATGTCCTTTTGAGTCTTTGAGGTGTTCCGGAAGATATTTTCTGATTTTAATTTATATATTTTTATTTACAAACTATTTTTCACCAAAAAAATTTTTTTTTGTTCTGCCTGGTTTTATGTGTCAATTAATAGTACCAAAAAGACACCAACTTCCAGTATCAATAAGGACAAGGTAACCAAGTCTAAATCTAACAAAATTAAAGTTCAAATACAAACGAGTCATCAAAAATCTGCTGAGGTATTTGCAAACCTGTGATCTCATGTACGCACAAAAAGTGTTTTTACCTGCCGTGAAGCCATGCAAACTTTTTCAGTGGACAATAGTAAGTTAAGCACCAAAACTCAGCTAAATACACAAAAATCTGACTTCATGCAGTGTCTTTTAGCTCAAGGAGCATCAAACACATTGTGTTTGAAAAATGTAATGATTTATTTTTTAAACAAAACCAAGGAAATTGAACCACATTTATACCTATACATTCCATACACACACAAAATAAATAAATATAACAACACTAAAACTATGGGGAAATCACTATCAGATGCAAGTTACTTCTGCATTTACCACTTGTAGAAGTAAATACGCATTGGTCTGTGTGACAAAGTGTAGAAAATTAATCTAAATATTAAGAGACACTTTTTGTTCTCACAGAAAAGAAAACGGGGTCAGATCAGCAGGTCAGGTTTGATGATGCCTAAGATGGAAAAGGTGTAGACCATCACATGTGTCTCTAAATAGCTGAGCAAAGGTGTGTGTAATGTTGTCACCTTTGGTTCTGCTTTAGAATGTCGCCAATGGAAGGATTCAGAAACCATAATGATCTGCAGGGACGTGTTGGTGATGGTTTCTTATCCCCAGCCTTGAAGAAGGAGCCGTGCGTTAAGAATACCAGTACAGCTGGAGCTGCTGCCAGGTAAGACAATCATCCACCAATGTGTCTTTATGAATAGAAAGCATTTTAATTTAGTAAATGTGCAACTTAGATATGCAATAGTTCCTAATAAATGCAGTGGCATGGTGGCCTTGTCCAACACATGCTTCCTCTTTGTGAAATAACTCTGTTTGTCTTCAAATTCCAGCTGAAAGCTCTGCTGTTCAAAAAGTATTACCACTTGGATTAATCAACATTAGTTTTTGCTTTTGTCTTGTTATTTATTGCTATAAAGTTTAATATGTTTTTTTGTTGTTGTTGAGGTGACCTTGTGTGCCTTGAAAGGCGCCTTTTAAATAAAATATGTTAATATTATTATTATTAGAATTGTATTACTTCAAGCAGGGACAGTTGCCATGGTTATTTGGACATGTGGTGGGCGTCTTCTGGGTATTTATACCAATTCACATATGTATTTGTGGGTGGGGACTGGGCGATCCATGTGGTACCAGCAGCTGTGCTCCATTTCACTGAATTTGGGATGTATAAATGAAAGTTGTACAGCCAAATGTGTGCGCATTGCTTCACACATCAGAATTGTTTTGTGCATTGCACTTTTCAAAATTTGTCCCTACAAAGTTGCTCATTCTTTTACACATGAGACCCCTGGTGAGCAACTACAAGAAATGTCTTACTGCTCCACTCGTAGTGTGCTAAGCTTAAAAGAAAAGTAGAATGATAAAATTTTCATTTTGTAAAAGATTCCAATTCATCATGTAGTGTGCACTGCTTATGCAGAACTTTATAGGAATTGTGACTTTTAATAAAACCTCCAGTATCTCTTACAGCATAATTTATAGTAGTCATAGAAGAAATCTATGAGTTTTGAGGGCAAGTTTTGAAAGGCTTTGAACTGACTCCCCAAGTTTCTTAGATTGTCTTGAAGTTAACTTGATATATAAATTCAATTATGAGGTTAAGTGTCACGTACAAAAGCAAAAATTAACAATAAGATAAGTATAAGATGAAGCAGTAAGTATACTGCTCTATTTCTGCCTTTTACTTTTTAGATATTTCCTAAGTTAACATCAAAAAGACTGACCATTTTAAGATGAGGGTTAAACTTAACTTTCTCTGCTAAACCTCTTATCGGGCTTCATGTGATGCCCTGAATCGCTCTTCCAGTGTCTGCCTTTATTTGAACATAATCTGCGCCTGCAGGCAATGTGCACAGTAAAGTGCCAGCGATTAATGGATAAAATAACCCTGAAATAAATGTAATCTGATTTTACCTCATTCGTGGGGTGTAGAGGGGAAAGTTTCCACATTGCTGAAGGCACACAAGTGTCTGCATCAATCAATAACATTTACAGTAATGAAAAAAAAGCGTGTCTTTCAATGGCATCTGCTAAACGGAGTACCAGTCTAACTCAGAGGAGACTGAGCTGGAGTTCCCAGTTTCAACACACTTTCTGTTACCTTTCTCTGTAATGAGAGCAGATCTGAAAAGCGGCAGATGAGTAGAGGAAATGCAGTGTGAAATGCCTGGGGCTGAATGGGAGCTAATGAAACCATGATGTGAATGCTACATTGCATCTCAGCCAATTTTTACACCACCACAGTCCAGCAGAGCTGAAAAAGCACCCCAGGAGGAAACATCCCATATTCAAAATTAAGTTACTTCTTCCAGATTTCTTCATCTTCCAGCTTCTTTCTTTTTATCCATGCATCCATACAGTACCTGCATATCTTTCTCTGGGAAATCTCCTGATGTGTGTGTATGAGTGTTGTTTTTTAATACTGTGTTTCCAGTTGGAGGAGTGTGTGTATGATCTATGTCATCTTACACCCTGTCTAATCAGGTCAATAAGGAAAGTCAGTGTGTTTCAGTGTGCTCTATCTGCCCTGGTGCCCACAGAGTAGCCTTTAGCTCCAGCAGCACTTAGCATACGCTGCTAGATCACACAGAGATGCACTCCTGACTGAAAGAGTTAGTGTCAGTTTTTACTAAACAGGACAAGGCTACATGAACTTTTTTCAGGAGCCAGCCTCAGCACTAACACTGTCAGGAAGCAAAGTGTGCTGTGCCATGGTTTGTAAAAAGGTCAGGCATCAACAAGGGTTACAGCTAATGACAACCAAGCAATAAGTTGCTCAGACAATTATAATATTATCCCAATTAAAAATCTTTTTTAAGTCCTATTTTATGGGCTGTACATTCATGTAGAAAACAGTAAGCCTGAGTGTTGCCGACAAGAACTGACTCCCTCCACACAGTGGGTAAACCATAAAAGGTGACAGCTAAAAAAAATTTCTTCTCTGAGTTTTGCATCAAAGTATGTTAATTGTGTCAAAGTGAATTTTTTATTTTTTATTTAATAATATCATGCAAATAAAAACATGCAACATAAGATAAATGATTGCATAAACATTCACCCTCTTTAAAGTGGCTGACCTAATTCAACAATGATCCAGCCAACTGGTGCTTGTAGTCTCACAATGAGTGGAATGGAGATCACCTGAGTGCAGTGAGTGTGTCTGAAGTGACACACCTGGGTCTGAAAGGTCCATTCACTGGGTTATCAGTGTTTCTGGCTACAATTACAACATGAAGACTAAGCAATACCCCAAGCAAGTCAGAGAAAAGATTATTGAAACGTACAAGCAAGAGGATGAATACAAAAAAAAATCTCTCAGGCACTGAACATCCCCTGGGTTTCAGTTAAATTTACCATCTGGAAATGGAATAAATACATCACGTTTTTTTTTTTTTTTGTTTTTTTTTGGCCTAGGTCAGGACGTCCTCACAAACTGTGTGAGAACAGCCATGCATAAAGGACACTAGTGAGAGAGAGCATTAGGTCACCATGACTACGCTGAAGAACTTACAAGTTCCAGCATCTGAGCTGAAAGATACTCAGCATATAACAACTTTTGTCCGGGTTCTTCACTAGTGAAGCTTTTTCTTAAAAGTGGCAATGAGAAAACTTCTGTTGAACAAAACTCAAGATGCCATGGTCAAAAGCAAGGAAGGTATTTGGTGTGATGAGATCATAGTGGAGCTCTTTGGCAGAAAAAACTCTATGTTTGGCACACACCAAACACTGCACATTACCACAAACACACTATCCCCAATGTGAATTTTTATGGTGGCAGCATTTCACCTTTTTAGCCGCAGGCCCTACGAGGCTTGTAAAAGTAGAAAATAAAATCAATGCAGCAAAATAAAAATAAAAATCATGTATAACAACTTTTTTTGTTACATACAAGATGCCTAAACCTACACAGAAATAATTTAACCCTTTCATGCATAGCGGTCACTACAGTGGACAGATATCTAAAAGCCATTTTCTTGTGCTTCCTGTGGATTTTTATGTTATAAATGCACACAGACCACTGAAGTGGACACTAATGCATCATAAAATATACCATCAACTACTGGCCATCAGCTGCAAATGCAGGAAATTATTTTTGTTAAATCCAATATGGCCGACAGACAAAAAAGCATGAGAACCGACCCGGTCCCTCCTTCTACTGTAGACGACTCTTGCAAGTAAAAAAAATATTGTGACATCAGATAACCCCTAAGGAACAATACTACTGATGTATTTTTCAAATAACAACTTTGTAATTGGACAAAATTACAATTGATCACATAAAAATAAAAAAAATATTTTTACAAAAAATTTTTCCTACCTTTTATTATGCCTTAAGAAAAAAAATTTTTAAAATGGAAAAAAAAATCTGACACAAAGGATTATAATTCATGCATGAAAGGGTTAAGGACAAAAAAGATGGATGTTCTGGAGTGGTCCAGTCAAAGTCCAGACGTCTATCTAATCAAGAATTTGTGGCAGAACTTAAAAAGTGCTGTTCACGGCTAATGCCCATGAAACATGAGATAGCTTGAACAATTTTGAATGGAAGATTAGGGTTAAGGTTAGAGTTAGTGTTAGTGGAGTAAAATTGCAATGTCCAGATCTGCAAGTCTGATTGAGACCTGTCCAAACAGACTTCATGTCATTATTGTCATTATTTTGTAGAATTCTGTTTTCACTTTGAGATTAAAACATTTTTTTGTTTTTTCTTTTTTTTAATTTTTTTATGTCAAAAAAGTCAAATTTTGTTGATCATGATTTATTTGTAAAAGCAATTAAAGGGTTAAATTTCCAATAGTGTGAATAATTTTTATAGACACTATGTTACTGAGACATAGACACCACACTCGTTTGAATTCACTTGAAACAAGCAAAGCATAATTCTTTTTCTCCTCTGAAGTTAAATCTAAATCTATGAAAACTGAAAATTGTGCCTCTGTCAAAGCAAGAGACAACAACCCAAATGCTCAAGTGGGAGTCAGCACTAAGAGGCCCTCAAGCCGCTTTAATGACAATGATTAAACATTGTATTGTTAACACAACCCAGGGTGAGTTTCTTGAATTTAAGCACATCTTTTGCTTTAGCTATGTTGCCCCTAACTCTTATTAAATTAAATCATGTGGGTGTAATTGCTTTAATCCATCAGCCCACAATTTTATTCTTTCATTCATGGCCAACCAAGCAGCCTCAGTGTCGAAAGATGCCAGCACAAATTATGATCGTACTATCACTATATATGGCTTCTTAAAGTCATACTCTAGTCCAGATATTTTTTTTCACTCTTTGCACTATTGTTAATTTGTCTTGCTTTTCAATGACAATACAGAGCTTCAGGTAAATGATCAGATACTTGTGTATTGGATGGTGTGGCATACACATTTTGATCAACCACTTTGAGATAAATATATATAACACATATGTGCCCCTTCAATGCAAGTCATGCAACTTCAACTGAAATGTTGAAGCCATATTAATGTTAGTTAGTCTCATGCTATGCAAGGCATAGCACTGGTTTACTCTCCTCTGTAAGATACTTAGAATCACAAGCTGCTTTGTGATTTATTATATAAGTATCTCACTTGGTCGCAGTTAGAAGGTATACAGTATAAAGAATCAGCAGTTTCAGAAACACTCAGATCAACCCATTCTGGCACCAAGACCCATGACGGGTTCAAAGTCACATTAATTCACTATCTTCCACATTCTGATGCTGGGTTAGAACCTCAGCAAGTCATAATCAACCTGTCTACACGTCTAAATGCTTTGAATTGTAGTCAGAGGCTTCTTCAGATTCACTGTAATACAGACTGATACAAGAGATTTTTCTGTCCAACAGCCGTCACTATGGACAACAACTCTGAAGAATTTGAATTATATGAGTTACAACATTTGATTTCCCTTTGGGATCAATAAAGTATTTTTGAATTTGAATTTAATTTGAATTGCTGTGATGTGATTGGCTGATTCACTTCAATGTTTCACTTGCTGACAGACATTCTTTGCCTTTCTGTTTTAGTTCACAGATGGTCTGTTTCAGGACCATCTCAACTCTGTTATATTTAGTGATTTGATCTATCATTATCTGCATAGCATCGTTTTAAGTACTTTTTTAGCCTCAGTCATGGTGGGGTAGCTGTAATGTTACAGACGTTTTCGAAAATGCATGCTTTTTTCATGAAAAAGGCATTGCATAAAGTCAAACAATACATTAACAACAAAGACATAAAGAACTCACCCATGGTGTTGAATAATGAAGCAGTAAATCATATAATCTTTGTTATTATTTCTACCCAAGCACAACCACTATTGCAGAAAACTTTAATTGCATCTTTCTCCCATCCTTTCTGCTGATAATGCTTTGAATACAGTTTTTAGTCATACAATGTTCATCAGTTTTTGTTTTATTTTCTTCACAGATTAGTTATTCAGCAAAAATCTCATTCCCAAACTCCAAGAGGAAGAATCCGATTTATTTATGTACATATTTTACTGGTAATCTGCATGAAATTTGTGTCTGACTTACAGAAGTAGAAGCTAATTATCAGAAACTGGGAAAGTGTTGTAGGTACATTCTGAACCTTTGCAAGATCTGCAAAGACACAGCTCTGACCTCAAATGGGAAAGAGGTAAGACATCAAGATTAATGTCACATGAAGAAAACCTTAAGTAGTCAAACTAAACTGTGGCTTCTCTAATCGTTTACTGAGGTCTTGATTACACAGAGTGAATATTGCTTTAGCTCAGCTTCATGTTCTTTTAACATTCAGCATAAAACTCAATTAAAATACAAACACTCAGTTTAAAGCCCCCATAAAGTGTATTCTGACTCAGTTTTCATGAATAATAACAAAAAGGAACATAATCTATCTAGATCACCTGTGTTTATAGAATAATTTACTTGATAATGGTGTGTAAGGGTATTCATAGCTCATTCATACTACAATTTTCATAATTTTACATAACATTTTATAATTTTACACTTGTGGTAAACATCCAGTTAAATATTGTACTGTAACATTGGTATTGTTACTTTTTTCCGCTATGAATGAAAACCAAATTTCCCAAACAGGAAAAGACATGGTCACTGACATCAAACACACAACACACAAGAAAAGTGTAGCAAAATACACATTTTGATGTTACAACCACAAACGTCAGTGTACTTGTTGGGGATTTTATGTGATATGCCAGCACAAAGTAGTGCATAATAGTGAAGTGGAAGGAAAAGAATAGATGGCTTTCAAAATGTTTTGTAAGACAAACATTTCAAGTGTGGTATGCATTTTTATTCAGCCACCCTGGTTCAACTCTTTGTATTAACCATTTCTCTGCAGTTTCAGCTGAATGTCTCTACCAGCTATTGACACTGAAATGTTTGACCAGTCCTTTTCCTTTTCACAAAATAGTTTAACCTCAGTCAGATTGGATTGATAAAGTCTGTTAATAGTTAAATTAAAGTTTTGTCACAGATTCTTGATTGCACTTTGATCTTGACTTTGACTAGAAAATTCTAACACATAAGCACAATTTGGTTTGATTGGGGACCAAAACTAAAACATGTGCTCCATTTTCACCTGCTGTGGTTCACATTCACGTCGCACTGTGTCAAGCAATCCAAACCCTTTGAAAAACCTGTTGACCCAAGAACTACTGATGGAAACAAAGCGAAGCCTCTTTAGAGGTCATGAGCCCAAGTTCTTTCTTCATTAAATGTAAACATAAATGGAGTGGTGTCAGATTTCAGCAGTTGTAGGATTTCTCTTTTGTCTGTGGTAAAAGACCATGAGTCATTTCTCCAGCTGGCATTAGACTCTCACGTTTATTTAGGTTGTATTTACCCACAATTCCACAATGTCCACTTCCAGCTTGGTCTGCGGTTCTCTTGGCATTAACGTATACATTTGAACAGTAGCAGAGTTCACTTGCTGAACTGAGACTTAGGTTTTTAGGCGGGCCAGAGTTTGCCGTTTTTGGTCCGAATCCGAATTTGATTATACATTCACACCTTCCCTAACAAAACCGGACTTTCTAGATAAATAAACAAGTTTAATTAAAGCAGACTAAACGGGGAATGCAAACATAGTTACATTTATTTTGTTCATAGCTTCCTAAAGGAAGTGAACTAAATATGAATGAAGCCACACCTTTAAGATCTGTATTTGTAAGTTAAAACAATAAAAATTTTGTTCCTTTTTCTCCCACTTTAGTGAGCTAGTTTGTGTTTATCACATTAAGTATCTGTACAGTGCATTTTACTATACATACTCACACGCACACATAGGGATAACAATAAATGTGTGGGGGTTTGTAAGTTAAGATGTGAACAATATGGAAACCAGCAATGACAATAGTGATATTGTTATTGTGCTTGACAATAGCGATATGGTAAATGGGCTGAAGTTAGAAAGTGTTACTTCATTTACACTGACCACTTAAAGTGCTTAATATTAGAGCCACATTCACCCATTCACTCACAAATACACATTTATACACAAATGAGCAAATCAGCAGGCAAGTCAGGGGCACATTGACGTGACAGGAGGAAGCCGACAACAAATCTACAACCTTCCAATTGCAAGATGACTTCATAATATAAATTATGTTCATTAGTCATGCGTTCAAACAGTGAGCTTACACAGAGAACAGTTCAGTGGGAAGAACAGTCAAGTGATTTGGCTGTTTGGAAAGAGCCACAGTGTTCTAAAGTTATGAAGAGACTTGGCCACCCACCTTTATTGTTTCTCAGCTTTATTTGGCTCCAATAGTGCTGTGAGAAGCTCACCATGCTCTGCACTTTCTCATCCAGTCTGTTATAAGCTGTGTGTCTACTGGGAAAAAGAACTGGAAATACTTGCAGATGGAGGCGCAACATCTTTGGCAGCATGTTTCAGAACATATACCTTGCTTTCTGGCTTTTTTTTTTTTTGTAAACTAAAAAATAATTTTACGTTTTCCATTTGTGTGTGTAGCTTGTTCAGGTACTTGCATTTTACTTTATAAACCCAAAACGGAACTGGTGATGTTCTACCGCAGCAGCAAGACAGAAACACTAGTGTGTGACAGATATGACCTGTGGTTGTTCGCAACGTCACCTTCTGCTATGAAACATATAATCAAAAACATGAAGGTAATGCAGAAGACAGAGCTGAGGAACAGATTTAATAAGAGAACATTTTGCTAACAGTTGGGATATTTTTATTCTTTTTGGTTGCAGAAAATAAACAATTCTACACAAATGCTCCTGACTTGCTCCAAACTCCGTAGAGACAATGCATGAAAGACAGATTGTGTTAAAGCTGTGAAAATACACCACTTAGGTTGGATATGCTCACTTGTATGTTTTATGGTTTTTGCTATACAAAGACCTTGGCGCAACATTAGTTAGTTGTGTCTTACATGGAGACAAAATGTAACAGATGAGTAAATCTGAAATACACAAACAGAATCCACATTTGTGAGGCTTCAAAAAATGATGAGACTGACTGCAGCTGCACTTTGTTTCAGCACACTTGGAACAAAGTGCTGAAAGTCGGGGACAAATGAGACAAAAGAAAACATTAAACGCAAAATAAAACATCAAAATAAAATGACAAAGCTAAATCCAAACTATGATCAAAATTTCACACCATATTGAAAAAAAAATACCTAAACCGTAAGTTTAGATAATGCAGTACAAAAAGCCAACCGAGAACATTCACAGAAAGAAAGCTTCTTTTGGTTTTGCCATCAGAATTTCATGACAGTGTGAATAGCTACCAGAAAATGGCAATAGATCCATATTTTTATTAAGACTTGGGCTTTTAGATAATGTGGTGTTAAACCTTTGATCAACTGATGAACAATCCATTTCACTTTAATGGCTGTTTGCATTAAATTGTTAACTCTTTCTTGTCTCCCTTCCATTTATTCATTTTGCCTTTAGAATCGTCTTAAGATTTAACAGTACAAGAAGTAAAGTCTTGCCATTTTTTTAACTGGTCTTAAAAGTTTGATCAGGAAGGAAGGAAGGAAGGAAGGAAGGAAGGAAGGAAGGAAGGAAGGAAGGAAGGAAGGAAGGAAGGAAGGGAGGGAGGGAGGGAGGGAGGGAGGGAGGGAGGGAGGGAGGGAGGGAGGGAGGAGGAAGGAAGGAAGGAAGGAAGGAAGGAAGGAAGGAAGGAAGGAAGGAAGGAAGGAAGGAAGGAAGGAAGGAAGGAAGGAAGGAAGGAAGGAAGGAAGGAAGGAAGGAAGGAAGGAAGGAAGGAAGGAAGGAAGAATTTGTGCATGTTCTATGTTTCTATATCCAGATTTTTTTTTCTGAAATCATCTGAAATGTTGCATCAGAGTGAAAGGAGACATTTCAAGTAGGCGTTAAAATACAGTATCTCCTTCTGAATTACATAAGATTAATAAATGAAAACAAGGAACATGCAGGAAATATTACAGATTAACTTTGAAACTAGAAAAACAAAATTTCTGAAGAAATTTAGCCGGGGCCTGCCAAGGCGCACCCGTCGGGCTTGGGCCCGGCGTCGTCACGCCACAAATTGGCGTCGACGCTAAAGAACGCCGCAACGTAATCAGTGGCACGCGGAGAACCACAAGAACGTTAAGCGAGGCGGACGTGCACCATTCAGTACGATTTAAAATGTTGTCAAGGCTTTTATTTTGGAAGTTTTGTTAAACTTCATTTCAAAGGGCCAAACTAATCCCATGCGTAATAGTCCTTGGGTTAAAATAGTTATATAATGCTCAAAACACAAGTAGCTGATGTAAAAATATTCAAGGCTTTTATTTTGAAATTTTCAGTATGCTCCATTTTAAAGTTCCGAACTAATCCCATGTGTAACAGTGCTTTGGATGAAAAAGTCATATACGGCCAAAAAAAGCAATTACGTCATGTAAAATATTCAAGGCTTTTATTTTGAAATTTTCAGTATGCTTAATTTTAAAGTTCCAAACTAATCCCATGTGTAACAGTGCTTTGGATGAAAAAGTCACATAAAGCCAAAAACAGCAATTACCTGATGTAAAAATATTCAAGGCTTTTATTTTGAAATTATTATTATGCTCCATTTTAAAGTTCCGAACTAATCCCATGTGTAACAGTGCTTTGGATGAAAAAGTCATATACGGCCAAAAAGAGCAATTACGTCATGTAAAATATTCAAGGCTTTTATTTTGAAATTTTCAGTATGCTTAATTTTAAAGTTCCAAAATAATCCCATGTGTAACAGTTACTGAGTTAAATCAGTTATATACAGCCCATAGCAGCGGGTAGTTCTAAAGGCCAGTTCTCAGTCCTGATCTGTTTCAACTGAGGATAGATAGAACTACAGTGATGCGAATTTGTAGTCCAAATCAGCAGCCAACAGCCTCTTGAGTTCCGTTGCCATGGTAAATAATGGTCTCAGCAGGTGTGAGCTGTGAGTCATACATGCTCAAACACACAATTGTGTGTTTGAGCCAACACGGTTTACTGAAAAAAAGCATTGGAAACAAATCCTTCTTGTTCGGGAACCGTAATACATATTCGAAAAGCGTTTCGAGCGTATGAGAGGCCTATGTGTCTTCTGCGATAGTCCCGAGATTCATATCTGTACCTCACTCAGAGCATTTACAGTGATGAGAGAAAGAAATGTTGTGCCCAGATCTGAAATTCTATTCAAATACATGGGAGAGAGCCTCAGACAGCCTCAGAAAATCCTGTCGCATGACTTTGCTCTGAAGCACCGTGACAGAAAACCGTACGGTCTAGATAAATTTCGAAAACATTTTACCGGAGCAGACAGGCGTATCAATGTCAGGACCGATTGTGATACTAATCGTGCGATATTTGTGGGCGTGATGGCAATTTCAAAAATGATTTGGGCTGAAAAAGTTGTCTTCATCTCTCACTCTAAGCAGCCAGAGACGCACTCTAACTTTAGGAAAAATGAGAAACTTTGGGTCGCTTAGAGGCAAATTGTGGACAAACCGTAACTGGTATCGACGAGCCGTCTTCACTTTCGAAGAGATCACAGACGTATCTACAAAATGAAATTTGAATGGCATTTCTAGGTGAATTTGTGACGACACAGAAAATCCTCAAAAATAGGGTATTTCTAGGATTTTTCCCATTGACTTATAATGGGGGTTTTTTCGTAGTTTTTTGCGAATTATGTCGGCACGTTAAGCCCAAATCCCACCAGAAGTAATAGCTGGAATGGCGTGAATTTTCTGCAGGTTTTGATACCTCATTTGTAGGTGTGCACCAAGCGGTATGAGCCGCATTAACGGTTACGGAAGAAAAATAAAGAATAAAGAAACACTTTCTCCGACAATAGCAATAGGTTCCTGCCATTGCTTTGCATGGCAGGCCCCAATCACACATTTAAATTAGCTTTTTATCACTTGGACAGACATCACTTTGTTTCGTCATCCACCCACATGGACACTGAACTACTGAATACTAATGAAGCCTAGGCGTAAATTCAAACTGGAAGACTCTCTAGCCCCACCTGCATCATCCAATCGGAGCATCTCGCTCATCGTCATCGATCTATCTATGTTGGACTAAGCCACGTCACGGCCAATCACCGGCCAAGCCCCAGTTGATAAGGACCTCCATCCATGGCATCTTACGCTTTCCAGCTGCGCTCAACCCACCTCTGCCCCTTCTCCACCTCTGCCCCTTCTCCAAAGGAATTCTCCTCTAATTCATCTAAAAGGCACTGGACCTTATTCAGCTTTACAGACGGAGCAGACAAGAACATAAAGCATTAAACTTACAAAGACGTTTGGTACCTCCAGCAGCGAGGACTGTGGTTCACATCCTGCATTCCCCATGCAGAGTTCTCAACTGTTGCACCATCACCGGTATGGCACAATAGCATATACCTCCACCTTCTCCTGGCTCTTCGGGCACCCATACTTCTCCGACCTCCACCACCAGTGGGGGGATGACATTCCTAATCAGCATCAGGAATGCTCATCCGAGCTTATTGCAATTCACAGCTCGATGTCCTCGGCCGGGGCCCGAACGCCAAAGAACTTTAATTCACGCATATCAATAAATCTTTTTAATTGCCGTCTTTCTCCATCTGAGTCTCTCCAGGTTGAAATGCTTGTTGTCTTATTTCAAACAGATGTAAAGAAATGTCACCTATTTATCTGTAAGGATGTGAAACTCTTAACAGCATGACAGACTCTTTTCACATACAATTTTCAAGAATATGGGAAAATGTTTCCACTTTTGAATCATGAGAAATGTTTGTGACTAATCTGTGTGGGAACAGATGTCATGAAATCATAAAATGCTCTTCTGTTATTCAAAATAACACACAAAGTCGAGACTTAAACCATCAGTGGTTCATGACAAATAAATTAAGCTGGACAGTGTCACTATAATGTGTCATTAGATGCCATGTTGCTTTAAGTTATGATTTATTGAAATCTGCTGTTCCATAAGGAAATATGCTTAATCTGGTCTAGGGAATATGTAAGACATTATATCACTGAGTGAACCACTTTACTCTGTGGACGTGGTGAGCAGAAATAACTGGTGAGTCACATCATTTAAGACTTTGCCAATACATTTTAGAAAAGGGTGATTCCATGCCCTCTTATAGACATTGTACCTTCTTTCAAACAGAATTGCTATGTGCATACAGATTTTTTAGAAGAATATTAAGTATTATGGAGGCCAAATTAAAAGAATTTATTTGATTTTGAGGATACAAACTATCCGTCTGACATTCTTCCACACTCATGGCGAAGACTGCTGACTTCATAGTTGTCCATCAAATAGTCACTGACACTGACTCCTTGTGGACACTGTCCACAAGGAGTGTAAGCAGCAAATAGTCCTTGCTAAAGAAGCTGTCTGTTGAAAAAAATGTGTTTTAATAAAGTATAACAACTTGTTTATCAAAATCAGGTCCAGGAGGGAAATCCTAACGTCCCTCTGCCATTGATACACTCAAGTTCATTCCGGGGTTTAATCCAATGCATTTCCAAGCCAGAAATGAAAATGAGTTTAAATTATTTTTTTGTAAAATGCCTTAAGATGACATTTGTTGTGAATTGGAACTATATAAATAAACTGAATTGGATTGAAGAGATAAATACTTCCTCCCAGGTGTTCTGGGTTTGCCTCAGGTTTTCTCTTCTCTATCTCTAAGACCACCATTAGCAGACACCTCTATCCAGGATATCATTACTTTGGCCTTGAATCTCATTTCATGACCCACAAGTGAGGGTGGGAGTACAGACAGAATGGCGTACAGTTTTAGGTAGCTCTTTCTTCACTACTGAATACTGGAGCAATGTCTACATTATGAAAGAAGATCCATCAATCTATCTCTATCTATTTCCTCTTATAATCACTTCTGATTGAGACAAGACACTTTAACTTCTCTGCTTGAGGCAAGCTCTGACTCCTTATCCAATTCACCTGTTTTGCTGCTGAGTGTTTTGTTGTCCTGAGCTTTAGGCTTTGATGGGGATTTTCATGGCAAATTGATCTCATGAACCTGTCAGACAAAGAATGACAGAGATCTTGATAAACAAAGCTAACTTTATTGGTGTATTGGTGTATGGAGAAAGAGGACCAGGGCATCCTCATGGAACCAGACCTGGGAATGGGAGATTGAGAGCTCTCCAGAGAGACTTAGACCTCTATGATTTGGACATAGCCTGAAAAGGCAAAAGGAGGCCATCTCCACATGGGCCAAAAGGGAGAGAAGAGGCCGGTACAATGTGTGCCATTGATCAGGCCAAGATGGGTGCCTGTAGGCATGCTGATTCCAAGTGATAATATGTTTTAATGAAATAATAAATAATAATGAGTTATTTCTTGGAATGCCTGCCTAACTCATGTGTTCAGAAATATGGGTGAGAGATAGCACTTATGTGTATATGTAAATTGAGGCTAACGCATATGAGTTTGTGGGTATGGATATATGGATGTATATACTTAGACAGATGTAAACCCAGATAAAATGGAAAATTAATGAACCTGTTTATTTTATGAATTTTTTTTTTATTAATGAGGGCCCATCTGAAAATATTGTATGAGTTTACGGGGTAGGAGTTCATAAGTTTCTTACTTCTTCCTACTCTTTTTCGAGTATGTCAAGATTACTATGGTACAAAAATATGTATTTTCCATTCCTTGTTCTTGTGCATGATTTTATACTACTATCATGTTCAAAATAAAAATAAATAAATTAATAATTTTTTTCAAAATCATAAATGGTACTTTTTTTATCACCAAGTGTAAAAAATATTTGCACGTGGTCAAAAAAGTTATTATTATTTAGCTTAGTTATTCTCGCTCCAGTTCGCTTATCTGTCTTAATATAGAATCTGTTTATGAATGCATTTGTTGTAGTTGTACTTCCCCTCTTTAGATCCACAGATAACTCCACAGTCTAAGATCCGGTATTGAGGTCGCTCCACAAAGCTGGACAACAAAGACAGTGACGAGTAAACCTGCACTTGACAGTTTGAGTGACGTTAAACACAGACACTTTGATGAAAACCTTCACTGCTTTCTTCACAGCCCTCAGATACTGAACAAGACTTTGAAAAGGATGAGTCCTGAGGTGATGACTTTTCAAAAATGGATCCAGTCATGTTCATCTCAATTTGTGGAGAAACGGTAGAACAAGTTTGAGCAGAGCCAAACAAAAAATAAAAAATGCTTTTATTTTATGATCAAAGAAAACATCCTCTAAGGTAATTTGATGACTAACATAAAATTAGCCCTTAGTATACCATATTGAATATGGATTTTCTCTATCATCTTGTCATCTGACTCGTTCCTACAGTTCAGAGTTTTTGGGTATGAAATATGCTTTTAAAATAAAACTGATTAATTAAAATCAACTTGTTAGACATGGAGCAAACCCAACAGATTAAAAACACCAAACACACCCGTGGTACAAAAACACTAAACAGTATGCTGAACTGAGACTGAGCCCTCCTTAAGAATTTATAATGCAAATTTTCTAGCTCTTAATTATTCAAAGGACCTGAAACATTAAAATGACACAGGGCGCTTTCAGACAATGGCTGATAAGTCTTGTTAGACAATCTGATGTAATGATAAAATAAATTAAATTTTAACTAAAAAAATGGGGTTTGTTCTCCTTTTCATGCATGAGAAGCATGCCACTCTCTTGAACAATCTATTATTGATGGGACTGAAGAGATACAGTATATTAACCCATTTGATCCATCATATAAAGATTATATTTTGCAACAAATTTCTGGGGAAATAATCTTGATACAAGGATTTGTGCTATTATTTTACATCACATTGAGTTTAAGAATACCAAAGTAACACAAAAAAGTGAGACAAATGTAATGAAATTCAGTGCCTTGAGTACCTCTTCCACTTTTACAGATCTGGCTGTATGTGTAGGGTCATCCTGGTGGTGGAAGGTGAAACTCTGCCCCAGTCTTAAGTTTTTTACAACCTCTAAAAGGCTTTCTTCCAGGGTTGCCCTTATACAGGGTAATCCATCGTCCCATCAAATCTGACCACCTTCCCTGTCCCATCTAATTAAAGCATCACTACAGAATGATGTGTCCACCATCAAGTTTCATGGCAGGCGTGGTTCCAGTCAGGGTATAGTGAAGTGTCATGGTATTTTACCCCAAATAGTCTGACAGACTCTGTTCAATTTGGGACCAAAATTGCAACATTTGTTAAATTTCAGCTGGTACAGTTCCCACTACTCTGTGTCAACTGATATTATATATATATATATATATATATATATATATATATATATATGGTATATCTTCTACTGGCTAACCGCGGTAATGCTTGTTGGCTTGTTGATGATGTAACAGGCCGGCATCAAAACAGAGCAAGCGGGTAGCAGGGTGGCTGAGAGCACAAGGGAAAACCAGGTGCAAAAAAAGTCAGTTATCTGGACCTGGATTGGGTTTATCCTCATGCGGTCTTAAGGTGGCGCTCAGGAGGAGCACGGCAGATGTCACTGTCAGACAGCGGGGAAGCGAAAGGTAAAAGAACCGGATCAGTCCGACCCTCGCATGTAATACACTTTTAAAAAACTGAACTATCCCTTTAAGAATTTATTTAATCGTAAAAAAAAGCATTATTTTTTTTGCTGAGTTTGTTTAATAGAAGAATCTATTGCAACCTACAAAGCATTGAAATTTGATATATTTTTTAACAAAATGACCTAAAGCTAGACAGTGAGAATGTATAAATTAAACAATGTAATGACCTAACCCATGTAAAACAGAAAGAGTGAATCTGATAGAACTCTGATTTTATTATACTGTTAATACAATTAAGCTGTGTTATTAAAGCATTGCCATGTTTCAGTGTTTTGTCATGTTTTTCAGCTGCTACTATTTTGCTTTAAATGATGCTTGTGCCTGAAATAAAGAACAAACAAAAAGCAAAGAGTTTGCTTGCACATATCTGCATAGATTCAACTTCTGTGTCATCAAAAGCTTAGTCGTGCCGGGGTTTGGGATTATTCTTTAAGTATTTTTAAGATGGATGTCTTAGAAGATTCACATTTTAAAGCAATTTGGCAAAAACAGCCTGAAGTTGTGGGAGTATGAGAAAACAGCATAAACATGTTATTGTTGGAGGTATTAATGGTGAAAAAAATGGAAGATTATATCCAAATCTTATAAAGGCAAAAAGTTGCCTTTATAAGATTTAAACCGCTCAGAATTTGTTTTTGAAAGAAATAATACCCTGTGTTTACAAACATAATATTAGTGATCATTTAAAAGAAAGCCTGATAGGTTGCAGAGATGAGGCTGTTTCACTGTCTCAGTACTGTGACTTTTTCTCTTCCTAATTTCCCCAACAAAAGTTCTGTTCTTGATGTGACACTTTCACATTTTTTAGCAGCCATTGGACAAGAGGCAGGGTACACCCTGGACATATCCCCATTCCAGCACGGCTCATTTCAAAGTTTACCATAATTTTAAAACGTACTTTTGTGGCATGAAAATATGACTTTGAGTCACACTTCTAACACATCAAAGCACACATAGTGGCACTGTCTATAAATCAGCCTTGGTCAACAGAAAACACATTGTATTCTTGAAAGTATATATATTTGTGAGGATATGTCCAATGATTTTAAGGCTGCATAAAAAATCATGTACAGAACATCTTTGCCATGAAGATCATCTATGTAGAAAATGCAGTTTGGGTCTCTGAATGTAAACAGGTGACAAGACTGGAGAAGTGCCCATCCACTAAAAATGGTTTCCTCCTTGGAAAAATTGGCTTCCTGGATTTCAGAAAAAGAACAACTTGAATCTAAGGAAAGTTCATCCCACAGCTCATATCCATAGATTGAGCAGGAGCTCAACACTCAGATTCCAGACACAAGTATGGTGTGATTACAGTGCTTATGAGAGGTGTTAACCTCCTTTCCCCTGATAACATTCTGTATGCAGCATTGATATTATTTTAATTATTATTTTAAAAAAACTAACTGCGTAAAGACCTACCAAGTTTTAGTGGAGTGATAGATAGCATCCTTAGAATAATGTTTTGGAAGCTACCATACTGTTATGCAGCAGAACCCTCACAAATAAAACACTAACTGATTATTTCATGTGAAAAGTAAGGCTTCCAGCTTCTTCCATTCACTGCTGTTATATTTTACACAATACTCACCAGAGAAACAATGCTGGTCAGAAACTAAAGAAAAAAATATGTCAATTTGAACATTGCCAGAATTTTGGAACCATATTCAGACAAGTCTGCAAGCCAAAGCTTCAGACAACAGAAATCCTCCTATTTATTTAATAAATAACAACACAAGTCTGTCATTCAAGAAGTCAAATTTCCTCTTGATTTTTGTTTTTCATTTTCACCACTTTTTAGCAATTTTTATTTGAGATTATTAATGCATTTTAGAATATTAACTGAACTGAATTGACCTGAACTGAAACTACTCTGTATTTAGTAGACACAGCTAAATGAGCCGCATTTAGTTGTGTCTACTATCTTTTACTCTTTAAGTCAAATAAATTAAGCAAATTTTAGATTTTGTACCTAAATGTGTGAGTCTGTGGAAGATAAATGTGCAGTATTAAGTTGTGTTTACTTTTTATTAATTTTGTCAAACCTCTAAGAGTTGAATAAACTAGAGTTTTTAGGTTAGCACTTAAAAAAAAACTGAAAGGAGAAAAAGACAGGAGTGGACACTATTTCCCAGAGTGCTTAGCGGCATATTTTTCCATCCTGTCTTGCAAAGTGAGTGAGATGGAAGTGTGTTACATTGATCTGAGTCTTGTGTGTCATTAAAGCAAATGTTTATTTTAATCCAACTGATAAGTAGTTATTTTAACTTCATTATGTGAGTAAAATTAATGTGCTCTTTAGCTGAGGGCAGTTTTTCTTGCATATTGTGAAATAATTATTTGGTTTAAATTGCAGCATTAAGTTAAAAATCATAATTCAAGATTAATAACTTAAAAAACTATTTTAGACAACTTGTCTCTTTTTGTTAAATCAACTTCATGAACTTTCATTTTCTAAAAGAATTTTATTGTTGACTTAAATTGCATTTTCAAGGCAGCAGGTAGACTTACATTTTCAAGTTAAATGACCTTCAAATGTTTACAGTGTAATTGAGTTTAGTGTTGGAAATATCATTTCTTAGCAGTAAGATTTTGCTGCTTTCTCAACCGAATCTGAATGATGCTCACTTATTTTCTTTCACTTTTTTTGTACAGCTTCAGACAAGATATAAATGTAATTATACAAAGCTACAAGCCTAAACACAACTACAATGAAGCATTGCAAAATTGTAGCTATTTGCCCTTTACAGTGTAACCTTTTAACTAATTTATTGTGGCTGTCACACTGAACCCAGGAAATGTTACTGCCACTAAAGTGGCACAGGTGTTTTGCAGCATAGCTTAACATTGTTATATAAGGCACATTTAGCAAAAACTAATTACCCATTTAGCCATAACAGAGTAAACAGAGTACAGGTTCAACAGTAACAGAAGACTATGTCGCCACTGCACTGTGAATGCTTTGCGAACCGTAAATGAGGATACTGCACTGGGTTTAGCTTTTAGAATACATTATTGGTACTCTAAGTTTGAAGATTCTCAACTAAACTGGTCAAAAAAGACAAATGTATTTAGCAGGAAAAGGGGAAGAATGTAGCATGTTATGTCTATGTCTATGTTAGCAAAAAGCTGTCACATTTGATAAGTGCTAAGTTCGTCTGGATATTTATTTTGTGAAATATTTATTTTGTGAAATGAACACACTGTCAAGTTTTTTTTTTTGACGAGCTGGATCTGATTGCAGTTCTTTCTGCTAACATATGCTATTTGAGACTGAGTGGCCTTCATTTATCAAACATGACTATAAAAAAAATATGCATATGTTTGAATGTTAGCCTAGGATTATCTCAAATCATTTATGCCGAGTCTCAGATCATTTATGCTAGTTATGTCGCAATGAACTTCTTCAGCAAATTATATTTTCCACAACCTCATGCAAGATCAAATTCAGTAGAGGAAGATTTCAAGTGAGATGTTTTTTGTAGGTTATATTAGATTAGTGGTTTTTCTTCATTAATTTACTCTAAAGATTGAGGCAACTGATTGCAGTGAGTTCCATAGACTGCATGATGTATGTTTGAGGAGCCAACATAATCAGAAAAAGAAGATGCATGCTTGTGTATTTTCCCAGAATGAGACATACTGAAACAAATAACTTGTCTTCTGTGACAGGAAATAACTGAAACTGAATTTATGATTTCTCATGAAGCTGATGTCTAAAACAATATTGATCTATGAATTCTGACTGTTTGCAAGTAATAATTATAGTTCATAGACAAAATTGGATTCTAAACTGTCATGAACAGTACATAAGAAGATTTAAACAGCTTGTGGCTGCAAATTTCTTGTGTGCAATTGTGCAAAGTAGCAATAATTTTCTGCATGGAACAAATGTGTTTATGCAAAGTAATGCGTGAGTGAATTTTGTCTTTCAAGGCATATAATTATGAAGCTATGTGAAAATTTAGAACTATATTTAAGGAGGGAAACTCCAAAGCCATAAGAGTTTAGAAAGGATGCACACATTTGGAAACTGGAGGATAAGAAGAAAACATAGTATGGCTGGGCAATACGGCAAAAAAATCCTATCTCAATAAAATTTCTCTTAGTCAATATCAATATGCAGTATATCATGATATAAAACAAATCCCTTCTTTTGTCAGTCTTTAGTGTTCCTTGTTACAATTAATTGACATGACAATTATTTTTCATATAAAAAATTATTTTTAAAAGTTGAATGTGATAAAACATCATACTTTGAAAAAATAAAGGAGGCAAATCTTAAACTAAAATACTCAAGCATTACAGGAGAACAGAACAAAAATTTACATTCAAATGTCAAATAGAATAGGCATTGAAATTAGGACTGTCAAAGTCAGAATGTTAGCGCAGTCTATTAATGTGAAGATCAACTATTACTTTTCCTAGAAAAAGCTAGGATAGGTCTGTGGGCTATAGAAAACATGTTCATTACGCTAAACACACAAAATCATTCTGAGTTATTGAGATTTCACTCAAACTAAATGTGACCGGATATTTAAATCCTTGGTGAGTGAGAAGATAGCTAAGACCTTATTAGGGCAA
This sequence comes from Xiphophorus maculatus, assembly GCF_002775205.1. NCBI lineage: Eukaryota > Metazoa > Chordata > Actinopteri > Cyprinodontiformes > Poeciliidae > Xiphophorus > Xiphophorus maculatus. The sequence goes on along the minus strand of NC_036447.1, from coordinate 31,257,261 downwards.
TTTCCTTGTGATATATTTTTTTATATGATCGCCATTGTACTGCAACAGGATGTTTATGACAATCACAGACAGACAGAGGAAGGAGGGGAGCGAGTGAGAGGCCGATATATAATTGATGCAGCACTGTTTATCAATTGGCCAAACAAGTAATTATGAGCGTTTTTTCACATATTGACAGTGAAAACTATATATATATTATATATATTATATATTGTTATTAAAACGAGAAATCCACTTAGAACAACTTTGAACTTTGAACCTCCACACTACAGCCACCTGTACCAAAAAAAGAAATATTAAAGCACATGATACACACTCAGTAGCTGGCTATTTCTTTAGATATAAAATCTATTCTCCTCTCTTTACAGAGGGAAACTCCAACTAAATCATAGAGTCATTTTTTATGGCCTGTTCTTTGTTGTATTTTTGGGAAATGCCAACCATATAGTTTGAAATGGTCTCAGAGGCTGTAAGTGGTACCACTCATGGCTGAAACTCCCTGGTCTCTACGATGTCTTTTTGTTCAGGAAAAGTCCATCTTGAAAATGAATGTTTTTATTATTCTTGAGACCTCTTCACAGTTCTCCATCTTCATCAGTCATTGTGTATAAAATAAAAATCAATTCATATATGAGCAGCACAGATTGCTGGTGATGTATATTTATATCGTTTAGTTAGCATAGGCCTGCAGTACCGATTCAGAAGGCCCCGGGCAGATTGGACTCCTAGCAACACACAAATACTGAAATCTGATTGGATAGTAATGCAGCTAACTACAAGTTCCAGTCATAACTCTGGGAAGAAAAAGCAGGATTTGATGCAAACACTCATTACATTAAGTCATTGTGTTTCTGTATAGAGATATTTGTTTTCAATTATTTATTTAACTTTGAGTTAACCAGGTAGTCACCATTGAGATTATGTTGCTGCCTAACATTGCCAGGTCTCCCTTAAAATTATATATATATATATATATATATATATATATATATATATATATATATATATATATATATATATATATATATATATATATATATATATATATATATATATATATATATATATATATATATATATATATATATATATATATATATACACACACACACATATGGAATAGGTAGATGCCACAGAAAAAGACTTGTGGATGCAACAAACAGTGAGGATGGAACTGATAGGAGCAGATGTATACACATGGAGGAAACAGAGGAAGCAGCTGATTGCAGAACAAAAAGCAATTGGTCAATAATCCTATCTGACAACCAAGTATGATTTCAGTGACAAAAGAGAACATTGAATTATTGCAGGGTTTGTTTGGTGATTACTCATATGAGTCTTGTTTAATTTAAATCTTTACTTCAACATTCAACTAGCACAAACAGGAACAAATGTATATACAATGAAAAGAAAGACAAAATACATTTCCTCACAGCATGATCATGAAACACAATCATGCTGTGATCATGTGTTTTTATATATCTAAATAATTTATATATATATATATATATATATATATATATATATATATATATATATATATATATATATATATATATATATATATATATATATATATATATATACGTATATGTGTGTGTGTGGGGGTGTGTGTGCGTGTGTGTTTGGATACATTAAGGCACCCTGTAAACCTTTTTTCTCTGGCAAAGTGATAAAGGCTTCATAAAAGGTAGCAGAAAAAGTACCTTATATTGCTGGAAATATGCGCTCCCTGAATACCACATGTTGTGTTTAATACTAATCAAGCTAATTCACAACCATGTTATTCAAACAGACCCAGCAGGGGAGTTACAATCCAAAATGAAAGCTCCACCATCTTGAAAACTGGAAGCTCGGAATAGATGAAAGTGACATCAAAAGAAAAATTATCTCTGTGAATTTAATTTTAATACAATATCTATTGACACTCAGTAATGACTTTGCATTTTCAATCAATAATCCAAATATACATCTTAGATAGATCTTTTTTTTCATTTCTCCAAATATAAAAGCTGAGACACCGAAACAAAATTCTCACCAAGCTCTGCTGTTCCATCCAGCTAAAATCTGTTAAGTGACAGCCATTTTTGACTCCTCTCTCCTTCAAAACTCCTGCTTAACTTCAGCCTCTGTAGCTCAATTAACCTCATTCCAGTGACAAGGAGTAGGGGATTTTATGAAATAATTCAGATTATCCCAAAATGTGTTTTCAGTCAGGCAAAAGTGACTTTAACAAATGTGAAATATTTTACCAGGGAGCAACTGCAGTCCAAAACAATTATTAAAATGGCTGCAAGCTGGACCTACTTCATTAAGTGGATGGAGATACATCTATCGAAATAAATGTGTCTGTTGTTCCTGGTCTGCTAGACTTCCTAATAAGAAATTGTTTCCTTCTACAATGACTCTAAAGTTGTGAGCATTGACACAATAGCAACAATAAAGCATTCATGTATTCTGTAGGGGGAATCATTTATGCACCTCCATTAAGTTGTTTACATGGAGGAGCATTACTGTTATATGGGTGTGGGATTGTTATAAACAGTGGAATAATTGTAAAACATGAAAGTTCAACAATGTTTAATGAGAATATGGTGCACATATTCTATTAGAACATTTGATGGACTAGTTACAATTTGCATATATTAACTGAGTTGACCAATACAATACAAGTCCACCAAGAAGATCAAGGAAGGATTCCAGAATTTTCAGTTCTAATAAACAATTTTTAAGAACAAGTTACTCAAGCCTTTTACAAACTGTCACTCTTACTAGAAGCGAAAACTGAATGTTACATCCATCCTTCTATCCATCCATCCATCTATCCATCCATCCATCCATCCATCCATCCATCCATCCATCCATCCATTTCCCTACTCCCTTATCCCATTTCGCTAGGGAGGGGTGCTGGTGCCTACCTCCAGCTGTTCTGACAACCAAGAAACCACAAAAGGGTAAATTGTACAATGAACTGGGAGCTGTAGAAACACCAGTGTCACTGTCCAGAGTGAAGTCTATTTAGCATTAACATTGATTAAGGCTGCATTCAAGTTTGTTCTGTGAGGTGTGAATGTACAATCGAACTCCGATGCGGACCAAAGATGTCTAAAACGCCTGGATGGATACCTAAAATTCTCAGTTTAAGTGAACCTTGGTGCGGATCAAATGCATTTGTGAAAGCAAAGTGCACTGGAGACTTAAAGTGGACGATAGCCTAGGTCATTCTGGGTAGTTTTGCAATCAAAACAAGTCTAGCACTACATGGCTCATTGTATTTTGCCAAAACCAAAAAAAGTCTCAAAGTCTGTCCACAGTAAGGATCACTGGACTTGAGCAGTCACATCAATGTGTTTCTATGGTAAAATGGTATATTCATTTCTAAGTAGTTCTCCACATCTAACCTCCTGAACTCTAAACAGGTGGGTTTTTAGCTTTGATTGACAATTATTTATATTTGTTGCTGCCTCTTGGCCAGGAAATCCCTTGAAAAAGAAGTTTTAATCTCAATGTGTTTTTTTATTTTTCAGCATCTTTGCAGTTTTCTGGAGGTTTGTTCCAGATTTGAGGTGCATAGAAGCTGAATGCTGCATCTCCATTATTGGTTCTGGTCCTGGATGCAAAGCAGACCAAGACCAGCAGATTTGTTAGGCAGACCTGTGAAAATGGTATTGCAGTAATCAATGTGACTAAAGATAAACATGTGAGTTTCTCTAGTTCTTGCTGAGACATTAGTCCTTACATCCTGAAATGTTCTTCAGACTATTAATTGTATTAAGTGTCTCTGAAGGTTCAGGTCTGAGTCCATCACTACACCCAGATTTCAGGCCGGATCACTAGTTTCTAGTTGTAATGGTTTATAAGAGACACTTATTTGAACCTGTGTGGATTACTTCCTGCAATCCGATCTTGTTTTTTTTAATTCATTGACGTTGTTTGTCGTAAAATCATTATGCCCTGGCAAAAGAACAGCTCCAATGAATATTTAAAGGCACCAAATCAAAACAACATTCGTATTCATCATCACAAGTGGTAATCATTATGTTGTTTTACCTTTTGAAATATTTACATACTCAATCTAATGTAATTTTTTTTAAAACAGCAAAACTACAGCTGCTGCATTCAGGTCAATATGAAATCACTGAGACCTTCACATGTTTTTTCAAGCCTGACTTTTTGTCAATACAGGTCAATAAAAGTCATAAACCTGCCTTTACCTTTTATCACTGCTGTCCATAGAATCAAACAACATTATCAATTATGATGCTCTTTCAAGCAAAAGATTTATGTGACCAAGATGAGAAAGGTATGAAATATTGTATCTTAAATCTTCTACATAGTTAATGTAGTATAATAAGATGCCATTAATTTAAATACATTTATAAAAATGTAAGGAATTATGGGATAATTTAAACCCTGCAGCTGATGCTTACGTCTGCACCGGAGCCAGTGGGGTTGAAACTGCTATGACAAATATGTTGTTGAAAATAAAAATACAAAATGCAAATTTATGCTCAAGATGCATAGAAGGCAGTTTCTTGGTTACAGGCCTATTAAGCTTGTCGTGTATCTAAATCCACCATGAAACCACCAGTAAAGCAGAATGAAGATTATCCTGATTTTCAGTATTAGTAGGTATCACTCTTTGGATCGTCAAAAACACTGATAATTTTCAGACTCACTCCAAGCCTATGTGCTGATTTATGCTCAAATCTAAATCCTGACCTGAGCAGCAAGTATATCATTTATCAGGAGTAAAAATCCATTTTTTTTAGATTTACTCCAGTTCGATTACTTAAATCTTTTTCCATAAAGGCTGTGAGGGTGTGTGCACTTCTTTAAAATCTAAAGCCAATCAAAAGACTTTAGAACCATTAAAAATTCAAGAAAGCACTGTGCTGGATATTATAATTTAATCATAAAGAGAAATGCAGGTCAAAGCAGTAAGAGTCAGGGGCAGAGCAAACTGCACTCACAAATGCTGCTGAATAAACCATGATCATTATTTTATACATTTTCTTACACTAAAAAACCAAATAAATAGAGCTCAAAGGTATAATTTAGGCTCATAGTCATGGTGCCGTGTTCTGATATGCAGTACCAGCAAAAAGTAAAAAAGAAAAACAAAAAAAACTCACTAAGGACAGTACTGTCATGTTAATTATGTGCCTTTAAGGATCTATTTGAAGCCACTGTTTTTCAGGGTGTGATAATTATGCAGTGAGCAACTTAGAGAAATTTTAAAAACAACTATTGCTTGCAAGTTTCGATCTATTGCCAATTTCCTCTAATCCACATCATGTCAAATTTTTAAATAGGTCCTAAAATATATACATCCAACCCCATGAAGGTATTTCAGAGATTTGTATATGTCATGAATATATAGTTGTTGCAAAATCAGTGTGCGTAGTATTCATATCAAGGACAGCTTGGTGTGCAATAATTGTTGCCTATTATATTCAAAGTGTTCTGAACTTTTATTTTATGCCAGTGTAATATTTAACCTGTTGGACAAAGTCTTGTGACAGCAGATGCTCACACCAGACACAAATGACATTGTCAAAACGCTAAAGGTCACAGAGTGATGAAAACACACTATAACCTTGATACTATCATCGCAATATTTACTAATATTATTGCCATCACAAGGTTTTCTAATATTGTTCAGCTCTAATCTCAGCCACACTTTTTTCAGCCCTGAACAACCTTTTCACATATTTCTGGATATTTACTCAATTCATATTTGATTCAATTCAGTTAAATGTATTTATGTAGCACCAGTTCACAACAAATGTCATCTCAAGACAGTTTGCAAAAAAAATAATTTAAATTCAAATGTACATACATTCCAATTGATCCTAGTTATAAAACAGTATAGTATGCTGTGTTCCACTGCGACAGACTGGCGACCTGTCCAGGGTGACCCCGCCTCTCACCCTGAACGCTAGCTGGAGATAGACACCAGCAACCCTCCGGACCCCACTAGGGACAAGGGTGCTAGAAAATGAATGAATGGATGGATGGATGGATGGATGCTGTGTTCCATCTACTTCTTCATCAGTCTCCACTCCACCTGTATAAATACACCCACCATGCGGTCTGAACCAGCCATGAGGAGAAAGGCTTTCATGCATCGCGCCAATAATTTTAAGGATGTTTATTGGTCACCTAAAAAACAATAAAAACCTGGACATTATCATCAGTCAATGAAATCCCCTCGGATGCCACCGACCCAACTTGAAAATTGGACATTATGTTGTTAGCACTTAGCACTCATCAGCAACTCACAGGCGGAAGTGAGAACATTGCGCAACATAAACCTCCTGGAACATGGTGCGCTAAACAGTAAAACAATTTAACAAAGTTTCAAGATAGATCATTTGCCTCAAGGAATTTTAATAGTCGAGGTACTCGAATCATTTGAGGAATTGCCACAGCCCTATTGCTGATGATAGCAATCTACAGATTGCTACCACAGCTGCCCTGCGGCAGTCTGACAGGAGCAAGGCAGCCATAACACGCCATCAACCCATCTGACCACCAGCAAGCAAGGTGGGTGAAGTGTCTTGCCCAAGGACATAAATGACCGGTTGTAGACAGAATAATGAAAAGAGGGGATTATCTTGAAATTCTTCAACTACACTGCAAACGAAGAACTTCTTGGTTGGAACTTGGATCAAACTGGATGTTTCCTCAAAAAAGTGATATCTAATACACATTAAATAATTTTTGGACTGGACAATACAAATTAACACCAAGCTTCTGGAATGGCCCTGACCTCAACCCAAAAGCAATGTGGGGTCTATGTTTAAAACCGGGGCATCTGCCAGACACCAACCAGCTGAATGGAGCTCTGCCAGTTCCACCAAGAAGAATGGTCAAATCTCCAGCCAGGTTTAGGCCAGAATCTTGAGGACCCAGTTATTGTTTTGGAAGTAGTTTCCCACCTACTCAGGTCCCCCTAAAAAGAACAGTTGAAATGTATCATTAAAAGCCAAACATTTATCTGACATTCATCAGTGTTGAGAGATTTAAATGTTTGTAGGTTGATGAATATGAGACAGGCAGGAAATCATAAGATCTTGTATCTTCTACCTGCTCATTTTTGAACAAATTAGGTAAAATTGTATGTCATGATTATTTGTTTTATTTTTTTCTGTTTTTACTTTTTGTCTATCTGAAATAAATAAATAAATTCATCAGTGTGTTTGAACTTCTCACAGACAGGCTCAGACTTTATCTTCTTGCTTAGAAACTGAACAAGGCCAACCTGTCTGTTCTGCAAGGAATTTTCAATTTACTAAGAGTATCAAGCACTAATAATGTCTTGAGGCTTGAAGCTATTCTACTGCATCCTGGAACATATCCTCAATGGTCATCTTCATTATAAAATGATCTGTTTAAAAAAAAACTGCGCTAGTCAAACCCCACTTAATATCACCAGGGCTCACTAAGTCATTAAATGAGACCACCAACTGTGTTTTGATTAAATGATTAAATAGCACACGTTTATAAGAGGCTTTTACATTATTAACTTCTGTCTAAAACTGCAACATCACACATCGCTATACAGAAGATTAGCGGGGGTCAGACTACTCATTATAATATGTCACTCAGTGCTTTTTATGGGTAATTGCAGGGGAAAGGAAAATGTGAACCCTCATTTTCATCTTCTCGAGTGGCATTTGACCTGCTGTTGTAAGTACAAAGAAAGGCGCTGCGTGACATCAGTTTTTACATTCATCCAGCGGTAAAGGAATAAGCCAATGAGGGCAACACCAAACCAAGTTTTCTTGACTGGTGTGTTTGCATCAGGATTATGTACAGCAACAAAACAAAGAGAAAGCAGTTTAGTTGATTATGACAAAATAACCACTTCACTTAATGATGACAAGTTTAGGCTGTGTGAGAGAATTAAAGATGATTGTTCTCAGTTTTAAAACATTTGTTCTTTCTATATGAAGAATAAAATAAAATAAAAGGGGGATTAATCACTGTAGCTTTTATAAATATCAGTAACTGCAAATACAGAAAGGTGTAGGGAACTCTTAATGTAATGATGGCTTAATTCACCCTTGGGAATCCCATTTGTACAATGTGTTGCTTTCCATATTGGCAAATTGGGTTTTTTTTCTCAGCTAAAGGTCACTCTTATTTTCAGAGATATTTCCTGGTTTGGGAGAGATGGATAAACACTGGTTATAGTCCATGTTTTGACTATAACCAGCACGTATTATTAAGTAAAGTCAAAAAGAGAAAAGAGGCAGAAGAATTACATTTTCTGTATCCACCACACTGGTGACCAGGACATTTCTCTCCTAGATACATGAATTCACATCTACACATTTGTAAATGTCTGTGGGGCTTTTTCAGAATATTATAAGTGAAGCCCCATGTTTCTATTTTGTCTTCATTCTCCTACTCAGATCAAATGTTTTTAACTACATACCATGTGTTGAGAAAAAAGTCATTGTTAAATTTCTTTTTATAATTTTTGTATGCATCATCACATATAAACAGACACAGCGTCCCTGTCCCAGCATAGCGTCCCCACTGTGTGAAGCTGGTCCGAGTTGATGGAAACATGAATAGATCTACATACAACGCAGTTCTAGAAAAAAAACACTTAGAGGCTGGAAATGACTTGAGACTGGAGGAATTTCATCTTTCAGAAGAACATTGACCCAAAAAAATACAGCCAGAGCAAAAACAGGATGGTTAAAATTATTCAGACTTATCATCTGTTAGAAGGGCCCTGTCAAAGTTCAAATCTAAAGTAAAATGGGGATTTGTGGAGGACGTAATGTAAGCTATAGTCTTTTAGATTTTGATTTGCAAAGTGATACAGTAAATTAAACTATTCTCTACTTTCTTTAACCATTATTTTTGTTAACAACTGTACTATCACAAAAAAATCCTAATAGAATGTGTTGAGGTTTGTCCTTCGAATTTGACAAAATGGAAAACAATTCAATGGGGTTTGAATACTTTTCGTGCCACTGCAAAATCACAGTGAGCCTTAATGTTTCGGCATCTTGCAACTAAAGTTAATTGTTTGAAAGAGTTAAAAACTCCCTCATGCATTTTTCAAGAGCGCTTTTGCATGACTGCTCTCTGAACCTACATTGCAGGCATATGTAGATTTTAGGCTAATTCTGGACTCAGACTCTATAAATGTTCTTACACAGTATTAAAATCCCAAACACAAAAACCAGAGTGGCACAAATGCTTGACTTTTACAGTCTGTTTTCTGCAAGACCTCTCTCTCTATTCCTACATGCAGATGCCCTTTAAACACAATTTTACAACAAATCTGCTTAGATGTTTTTGTTTTTTGTTTTTTTTTTTTGGGGGGGGGGGTTCAATTTTATACCATATACTATCTGTACTGATCTAGTGTCAGTAATAAATATATATATATTTTCAAAGCTGTGTAACAAGTTACAGACTCCCATTTAGAACTGGGAAACCCAGCTTTACAAATGACAATAGTGACAAACCGTTCTGGCTCCGAGGGAATCTACCTGCTCTACCAACAGCGGCCCTGCCTCAGTGAACAGCTCAGTGAGATGCTTCTCGACATATTGCTTCAAGACTACGTCATGGGGAAGCCACGAAAAAAAAGAGCCTGCCACTATACAGTATGCATGACATCACTGAAAATGTTCCTTCCTTCTAAGATGTGTTTCAGCGGCTGCTTAATAGCAGAGCGCAGCAATGCTCTGTGGAGTGATAACAACAAGCAGAAACTGAACAGGCAAAAAGTAGGCCTGACTTATGAAAACACAGTTGAGGTTTTAGAGGTGCGATGACGTCACAGCCAGAAATATTTACAGAACTGATCTCCTTTTGTAACATCCCCACAATTCAAGATAACAGACAATTTGCTACTGCTGAGCAAATTGTCGGTCTCCCCTCAGCTCTCTTTGAAACGGTGGGTTGAATGGTAATTTACCCTAAATGATTAAGATAGATATATATATGCCTCCCTATGAATGCTGCCCTGACCATGTGCGCCATTTATTTGCAGTCGGGATAAGTCTGATGGAGATTTATGGGATTCATGGCCAACCTGTATATATCGTCTTGACAGATTCAAGAGTTGGAACCTTCTCACATGCAACATCTGTGAGCATGAATGCGTGCATGTGTGTGGGGGGTAGGGGGAGTAGTGTGTGTGTGTGTGGGGGGGGGGGTGTAAAGCCTTCAGAAAGCTTTGTGTCTTAGACCTGCCATGTAAAAAGAAAACGGGGGACAACGCAAGAAATTGTGTTTCCACAACGTGACTGCATTCAAAAGCCTGAAAACTGCAATTTGAGATATGAATTCATTACACGGCTTTTTCATCCTCAGCAGTAGCAAAAGGAAGGTTGATGAAAGGGACATAATGTGGTGCCACAGCGCCCCTTAGCGACGAGCAGAGGAGACGATTTTTTTTTTCAGCAGTTGTTTCTTTACCTTCGGTGTCACAAAGAAGCGTGGCAGCTGCTGCAGGGTCGGGGCTGTGGACGTTTTACACCTTCTTCTTCGGAGTCCGAGCGTGGAATGTTGCTGCTGGGTTGTGCTCCCGTAGTGCGAGGGCCCGCGCAGGCGGCCGCGGAGACCTGTAGGTTTGCTGGCATTTTGGTTTCTTCTCACGGCATCAGTGAAACCAGATGAAAAGTGTTGAAACTTGGTCTGGAAAAATCAAGAGGAGACCAAATATTTATGAAAGCTGCAGCTTTGGGAAGACTTGTTGATCTGAGCTTTTTTTTGTGGTCGCATTCAATCCACTTTTTATATAAGGCCAATTTCACCATACATCTCCTCTCTAGGCATTTTATAAGATAAAACATAGAGATGAGCTAAATCCCATTAAATGCCTAATGCCAGTTGGTGAAAAGTTGTCAATCTAAGGAAGGCCAGTCGATTGCATCGAGTCATTCCCACACATTCCTCATGACTCAAGCTGTGGGTGCGCATATCGGAGCGTTTCTGCGCACATGTGCCTATATATTTATTGGTATGTGCGGCTCTTTCTAGGGGGAGATTACTGGATGAAACGCGCGGCTCGAGTGACGAAAACGTTTACATTTAAAGGTGGAATGGTGAGCGACACGTTGGAGGGGAGCAATGTTTCTACCCGCGAGAAACACACACGGGGAGAGAGAGGGAGGGGGTGGGTGTGTGTGTTGGGGTGCGCTAGCGTGCGTGTGCGCGCGTGTGGGGGTGTGTGTGAGTGTGTAAAAATGAGAGTGGAAAAACAGCCTGTGGCTCCTCAGTGAATATTCCCCTCACGCTCCTCTCCTTCTATGTAGGGCATGCAGCAGGTTGTGTGTCGAGGACTCGGACGAACGACGGAGCGAACCTGCCGCTATGCTCCACTTTGAGAGGGAAGGCAAAAGAAATTAGGCTAAATGGAAACCGCCGGGGCAAAGCAGTCGCCAAACATTCAAAGACAGGAGTTAATAACTAATAAGGTTATTAATAATAATAATAATAATAATAATAATAATAATAATAATAATAATAATAATAATAATAATAATAATAATAATAATAATAATAAAAGAAAACTCAAATCTTCTCACCCCATTCCCGTGACACATCTCTCCAGGCGGCCAGGTGGAGATGACATTGCAGCCTGTTACTCCATTCGGGTGGGAATAACACACGTCTCTCTCGTCAGATTAATCCATCCATTTCTTCTCCGTCCAGAAGGGCACCATAAAACTGCTAAATCCACCTGTCTGGTTCTGAAGACCTGCCACCCCCCCACCCCCCTCCGCCGCTGCCGCCACCTCTCTCACTCCCCTCCTCCGGTAAGGTAGTGAAAGCCTTTCCTTTCCGGCTGAGGCGTCAGAAGCGGTCCATTTAGCCGAAGCCGTTTGACGCGCGGCTGTCAGTCAGACCCCAGAACAGCGCTTGTTTTTTTGGGCTCTCCAGCGGCAGCCCCGCGCGTTCCGCAGTGAGAGGGCTCGTGGACAGGTCCGCGCGCGCCTCCTCCTCCACCTCCTCTCCTCTCCTGTCCTCCTCCGTTTCCTCCTCCTTCTTCTTGCGCCTCTCTCCGGATTCTTAGAGACTGAAGGGGGGATTCCGTCACAAATAACATCAAAACACACAGAGAGAGGGAGAAGGAAGAAGAGAAAACAATCCACGCGCACTCTCTCCCTCTCTCCTTTCACTCTTGCCTCCGCTCTCCCTCTCTTTCTCCCTGCTTTTCCCTCAGAGCTAAGCTCGCCTAACAATTTAAAACAAGTTTAAAACGGGTCGACTTATTTTTTTATTTTATATTGTAGGCTTCTCTGCTTGCGCGACAGAGGAGATTCTCGGCGTCCCGGCGGAGAGAAATGAGGGAAATGTTCTCCGGCAGTCTCTTTACCCCGCAGCCCGCCCACGCTTCGCTGGCTGGAGGTACTTACACATCAGCCTGGTTAATTAAACATATAGTGGGGGTAGAGGGGTAGAGGGGTAGTGGCGATGCGCGCAGACTTCATCATCCCGTTGTGAATGAGAAAATATAGACTAGATCTATGTAGTTAACAGTGTCAGTGGCGCCTCTAGAGAGTTTTGCAAAGGGCAGATGGGGGCCGTTAATATAAGTAAATTACATGGAAAATGTGAACATTACATAAGAGTGATTAAAAACCTGCTACAATAGCATAAAAATCCTGTTTTCTTCCCAAAGAGGGTAAGCCATAAAAATAATGCAAAGTAAGCTGACTGATCATACAGTGACTACATCTGAGCATATTATTGGAAAGTTGAGTGGAAGGAGAAACTTTTAAAGATGAGGTGCACTAGCAAAATAGGTAGTCTTAGTCACATGGACACATTCAGGACGGAGCTACAGCAGTGCCACTTTGTGTTTATCCCATCCTCACCTAGACACAACATCAGAGCCCTACATTGTTTTAGGTGAAAAGGGAATAGATTGCTGCACAATGGTTCACAGCATTTTTCCAGATTAAACTAAATTTAGCAAATCATTTAGTGAACTAAGACCCCAGAAGTTGCGGGGAAAGGGCGGGAATCCAACCTTCTCCAGGTGGAATTTTGTCTAAGTGGACATTTTAGAGCATTTCACACATTCCTCTGCTGACAAGCCTCCTGGAGAGCTGATTTCATTTTCCAGCAGAATTTTGCAGCTGCCCACACTGACCAAAGTACCAGTACCGGCCGTAATGACCACTATCAGTGTGTTTGATTGGTCAGATTAGGTCAGAAAGCAATCCTTTCTCACCTAAACTCCATACAGAGGAAAAAGGAGACCAGACTAAAAATGTTACTTAAAATGTTATACTGTCTGAAAGAAGATTCACTGTGGCTTTGCATTAGCTGTAAGCCATACCCAGGTGGAAAATAAATATTCCATCCATTTTCTAACATCCTTGTCCCTAGTGGGGTCGGCAGGGGTGCTGGTGTCTATCTCCAGCTAACGTTCCAGGTGAGAGGCGGGGTCACCCTGGACAGGTCGCCAGTTGCAGGGCAACACAGAGACAGACAGGACAAACAACCACACACACACACACTCACACCTAGGGAGCATTTAGAGAGACCAATCAACCTGACAGTCATATTTTTGGACTGTGGGAGGAAGCCGGAGTACCCGGAGAGAACCCACACATGCACAGGGAGAACATGCAAACTCCATGCAGAAAGGAGCCAGGAATCGAACCCAGAACCTTTTTGCTTCTTTGCCACTTTGTACATTACATGCTAGTACTGCAAACATATCAGACTACCAGTTTACAGAAGGATCAATTACAACACACTTTCTGGCTAAAAAAAAACGTACATTGTGTATTCAATATATTCACATTTTTCAAGAGTACATTGCCAATATACTATCACAGCATTGTACAAATTGTCAATACATTAAAAGTTTACAGACAACATGCTTATGAAAATTAGCACAATAAAACAATAGAGGAAGTGTGAAAAATATTTCAACAAGGACAGATTGTTGTTTTAATTCAATGTCACAGTATTCCAATATTACTGCAGACAAACTGACATTTCTCCTTCCTCAGAACAGTGAGGATCAACAACAGAACATTCCCATTCACTGCACTTTACAGAAACCTACAAAAAGAACAACAGAGCAATTAAACATAGGAAGCACTTGTACTTTAAAGAGTACAGAAAGATGGGAAAGAAAAAAGTATGACTTACAATTTTAAGACGTTGTGGACTTGCTATGTATGTGGCATCATCAGAACTGGTGTGATAATGATTGGGACCGGATGCCTGGAGTGAAAAAAACATTTCTGGGTGTCTTCTTTGCCTGTTTATGTTAGAAGCAGAAAAAATAGTCAGCAATATCATAGAATCAGTTGATGTTGGCATTAACTATGAAGCTGTTTTAAGTGTAGACTTAAGGGAGACAAACTTCCTTAAAAGCTTTCCATCCATGATCTGAACACGTTGATCCTCGCAGGGTGGTGAGGGGGTCTGGTGGTGCCCATCTCCAGCAGTCATCAGATGAGAGGCGGGGTTCACCCTGGACAGGTCACCAGTTCATCACAGGGCCCTTAAAGCTAACAACAAATAAAATGTATGAAAGAGAAATGGTAGAATAACAAGGGGAATAAATTCTGTCAAATTATTTTCCATATTCTTCCATATGTTAAGCATTTAACAAACGTATTAAATGCTTAACACATTTGTTGAGCACTTAGTGTTGGAAACACAGCATTTTTTTGCTGTTAGAAATGTAGCCAGCTGCTCAGTGTAAAAAAAAAAAAAAGCTTTTCACCATCAAGACGATGTGGAGGTTCATCCTCAGAACTGGTTGGTGTCTTTAAGTTTTCTAACACCTGATCCCTGGCTTCCTCTTAATTAATCTTAATCTTAATTTGCTTAGACTGCAAAAATATATTGAAGACAAAAACAATGATAAACGAGTTATAACAACAGCCTCACAATATCAAAGTCTCTTTGGCATACGGAGCTTAACTAACCCAGTTAAGTTTATGAAGGAAACAGTATTAAGTCTCAACACAGAGAGCCTCCATTATAACATAAAGTTGAATGACTGTTCTAATAACAAGCATAAAAATCACCCAAAAAAGGCTAACTATTTATATACTGTATGTACTGCACTGTTTGTAATTAAATGAAGATAATTAGCATTTTGAAACAAAATTACCATCAGCTAGCAACATGTTAGCAGCCTTTGTCCCTTTGGGCTCTTTTTGTGTCACATTTCATTTCCATCCAGTTCTTGTCCTGTTGTTTTATCGTCTAGCTCGTAGTAGGAGATCACCAGCTTGAATTTACCAAAACTACTAGTTATTATAGTTATTATTCTCTCTCTACTTTTACGGTAATATTATACGAGTAAAAATGGCGAATTTGATCTCTTATCCTCCCCTTCTCGGCTTCACGGTGATGCTGTTCTTCTTTTTATGGCGCTTTTCAAAAAGAACTGAAAGTGTGCATTATCGCCACCTTCTGGTCTGGACTGTGAACTGGAGCTAATACTGTTCACTAATAGATACTGTAGATCTTACGTCATACATCTGAAAATGGGTTGGATAAAGACAGCTTCCGAGTTTTAGTTAAAAAACTGAAAAACACAGATCATATTCGAGAGATGTAAAACTGAAGATACCTGCTACATTTAGTGTTTTTGTTTTTGTTGTAGAACCTCTGTCACTAAACTGTAATGTTTGATGTTTTGAGGTATGAACAGATTATTAATTACTTTGTTAAGCAGCATTATATTAAGTTCCACTATAAGGACTGTATTTATCAAGATGCACCTGTGTGTGATTCTGCTGTGACTGGAACACTGTCAGGTTTGAGTAACAAGCGCAATGAAGGACAATATAAATTATTATTTTAGCAATTTTTTCCGTTTTAAATTAAGTTAAGAAAAGGCCTGGCTGATGCCATGCACTCTACTACAACAATTCGCACACTTATTCCTATTTTTCTGTCTTAAAGAAATGTATCTTGACTGCGCATAAAAACTGACGCGTTCTTCTTCTCTGTCCTTCTCTCTCTTGCTGTCGCTTTTCCGAGCGAGTATCGCCTATTCTCGGAAAATGAGGTCGCACGGGGCGGCTAGGCGCACGTGCACAGCACCCAAGCCAAACCCGCGCGCGTGCGTGCGTTCCCGGCGACGATAGCGTCAAGCTGTTGTGTGCGCTCGCGCTCCCCGGTGACGCCTGTCTCCGCGTCAAACGAGCGCAGCTCGTTCGCGCCTCCGCTCCTCGTCAACTGCGCATTGAGAAAAGAAAAAAAGAAAAAAAAATCAATATCTGTTGTAACCTAATCTGGCTGTCCCCCGTGTGGAACGCCGCGCGGTCCTTCTGCACAATTACTGCGCGGAAACGTTTATTGCTATGTTGCGTCACGAAGTTTTGGGGATTTTTTAGGGCTCCACGGATGAGATAAGGGAAAACGGAGTCGACGCTTGTGAATTATACAGTCTCAATTAAACATAATTAACAGATGAAAACTGCAGCGCTCGGGGTCCTTGGGGAGCGCTGACAACCCCGTCCTTCCCTCACCCCCTCCCTTTGCCTCCCTCTCTCTCTGCATCTCCCCAAGTGTTGCCTTGTGGTCCCATTGCAGACAGATGGTGAAGATAGCCTACTGCAAGGGGTCATGTTGGCCGACTGGGACTGGATGTCATAAGCTGAATTTCCCTCAGAGGCAAGAAACAAGGCGGCATAAGCAGATCAAAGGGCTTGTTATTAAGGAGCAGTTCACTGCCCTCTTCTTCCCTCTCGGCTTCCTCCTCCTTCTATCCCTAGAATAAAAATCTCCACCTGTTGAGGTCCTCTATCCTCCTCCAGATCCGCAGCCTCCCAGGCTTGGAATGAAAGAGATGCATGATTGCATAATGTAGGCATAAAAGAGAGGGAGAACGACCACACTGAGCGGATAATGGTTTATTTTTCTTCTTCAGAAAAAAAAAATTAATGGTTCTAAAATATAAAAGAAACAGATAGCTGCGACAGGCCAGAGAAAGTACACCCCCTCCCCCGTGAGGATGACTTTAGAGTATTAACAACGACTTTCATTCTCAAGCTCTTCTTCACCAAAAATGAGTCCCTGTAGAGTCTGGTTGAGGTTGTCTTATTCTATATTTAAACACAAAGCTGTTGCCAGGGAAATAAAATCATACATGTGCAAGGCCTTCATAAATAAGCTTTTAGAAGCTGTGCTTTTATTAATTACATTGAAGGATATGCGTCCCCACAGATCTCCCTCTAGTAATTTCTGGGACATGACCTTTCTTGGGGTGCAACATGTGCAGACTTCTTCACATCTCTCTGTCTCACTAAACATTCTATCATCATTTAATAGTGACTCACTTCTGCTCTGTCTGCATTGTGTGAATTTTTTTTTTTATTGCATTATGTGAACTGAGGAAGTGTCGGTGGTTGGGAGTGAGGTGGGCTGGAACCATCTGAACATGTCTGTTTTATTATAATAGATTTATAAGTGGCGCCCTCAGTCGCCATGAATCTTTCATGGATTACTAGCAGTCAGAGGAGAAGTTACCTTAGACATGTCAAGCTGCAGGGACAAAGATGGACAAACATGCAGACAGATCAGTTCAGGTTGGGATGGGCCTCCAACATCCCACTGAGCTGCTTTACCTCTTCATTTCCTCTGTCTAATTAAATTCGACAAGCCTTCGTGCTAAAAGCTCAAAGTGGAATGTGATTATAGAATATTTGAAAAACACGAGAGAGTCATTATCACTGTGCAGAGTGTCAACAGTGTGCTAACTATTTTGTTATTACTCTGTATAATTATTAAAGTGGAAAGCTCATTTCACTATTATTGTTTGGCTAATAGTCAAAAGCCCGGCACTCTACTGTTCCTGGAATGAATCAGACAACAGGAAAATGAGTCTAATTAAAACATCTCCAGCTACGCAACCAGCGAGCAAGCAAAGAAGCCAACTGATAAGGAAAAAAAAGTTAACAAATAAACAGATAAACTACAGGGGAGACAGCATGATTACACAAGCCTGACAAAAAAAGAGAGATGTATCTGATTATGTAATTTTTGTATCCATGGGAACTGGGTTTTTCAGTGTCACCACTTTTTTGTTATGTCAGAGGCGCAACCCAGAAACACATGTCATGGTTTTCTATTGGTACTGGTGGACAAGCCGCATCCATTTATATACAACTGACTGCATTGACTGCACAATCTCAGCCACACATTCAGAGCTGTGGCTCTTCCTCATTGATTAATCCCTGCAGCAGTCCATTCAGGGCTCAACTAATGTGGAATTTACTTTAAAGATACCCTGACAATAGGAAACGGAAACCTGCAATACAAAATACTGTAACTCTTAATGTCGCTTTGAAACTTATGTTTGCATTGTAGATACAGTTTGAAGGATTCAAATTTCAGCATACAGTTTGAACTCCATCCACGAGTGTGAACTCCAAGTTCCATTCTTGTTGAGAATGGAACTATGTTCCCTGGAGTTTCTTCTTGTCAGACATGCTCAGAAAACTCCCCACACAAACAGGCCCAGAGGTATACTAATCATATGCACCTATCATCTCAAGTGACTCATTACAATATGATATGATTCACATGACTAGCCTACTTAGCTGTTTTACAAAATTTTAGTTACCTTTGTTTATTCTTCTTAACGCCACTGAATCAGATAAAGTGGAGGACAATTTTGTGTACAAATACTTCATAATTCATTTTATTTGTTGTTTTGTTTATTTCTTTTGGAGATTTAAGCCATTTTCCAGTTCCAGTGTTAAATGTTGATTAGAATTTAAGGTTTATTGATCTTTTAGAATGTGTTCTTGTGTTATTATTTTGCCATTACCATGGTCTCAAAACAACAATATTATTGTTTATCGCAATAACTTCTGGAACAATTTATCGTCCAGCAAAATGTATCGTGACCAGGCTACATGTGTAGTTTTGGTAGATCTCTAATGAAAAATAAAGTTTACTAACTACTTTACAAAATTTTAGTTACCTTTGTTTGTTCTTCTTAACACTCCTGAATGAGATAAAGTGGAGCATCAGACTGGTGTATACCAGTACATATGATATAACTTATACTAATCATCTATTTATACTAATCATATGCTCCAATCACCTCAACTGACTTGTTACAATGGGGTAATGATCCAGTTACAAGAAACCTGTCATACACTGAGACAGAACAAATTACCTCAAAACCATAATTCTTTCTTTTTTCAGTGCAGTAATTTGTTTACGTTTGAAAATACTGCACTGAGCATCATTAGTAGGGTTCTTCTATTTTTTATTTTTTTAAGGAGAGCTGTATTTTATTTTTAAAGCTGTAAAATCAGTGACTGTACCAAACCTTAAAAAGGCAGCATTATATGAAATTGACTTTTTTGAGCTTTGCATCATGTCATAATTGTATTCCCTCATAAAAACATACCTGGAGTACTGACATGATTCTTATATGCATGTTTGAGAAGTCCTTTAATCTTCAACTGTGCAAAACACCTGGGTGGACTTAGCACCGCCTTCAAGGCACAGCTCCTCCTCAGAGCTGCACTTTGAGTTTTAGAAGGAGCAGGAGATTGATGCCAAGATGCCAAGGCATTAAATCAGGAAGTAAAATTTCTATTAAGTCAAATGATCGATCTCTCTCTCTCTCTCTCTCTCTCTCTCTCTCGCTCGCTCTCTCGCTCTCTCTCTCTCTCTATATATATATATATACTGTATATATAAGTAACATTTAAGTATCCACATTAAATGCCTCAGCAGGCGTGGTGAATAGCCTTCTCCAGATCATTACACATGGGGAACAGGGTATTATTTCAAAGCTGCATCACTAGTCTAAAAATTGGCCCCACTCTTCCTTTGGAATCTGAAGCTTATAAACAGTTGAGTGTCCTTCCCACACCAGCAACTCTGTGCAAACTTTTTGCATTGTAGGTCAAAATCCTCAGAACCACAAAACAATTTTAAATTTTTAAAAAGATATCTTGCATTCTCTTGACTATCAAAGGTCAGAAATGGACCCACCAACCCCCGAGCTCTGGACAGCATACTTCTTTATACAATCGTCAGACTAACATAATAAAAGTGCACAACAGCATGATTCACTTTAAAAACTGCAGCTGGTGGGGAGCTGGTTGGTAAAGAAAGTAGGTGGGCTGCGTTCAGCTTAATGACTGCAGCAAGAGCTCAGATGAGAGGCAAGCCTACAGGACTGATTTGTCTTTCTTTACACAATGAACGTTCCTCACTTTGGTCTCAGTTGAGGCACCACCACTGCTAGAGCACATGGCTTTATATAGACTCAGCAAATGAATCATCTCATCAATAAATGGAATCAAAATAGACTGAAATTTATTTGAAGCACTCTTTGTGTAACAGAATGCTGTGAGATCTGGTATTTACTGAGTTACAGACATTATTTACAGCTACACTGTCTTGTCTCCGTCCGATTCTCCTCCTTCTCTTGCTCTGTCGGAGCCTGGATGACCTGGAATGTTCTCCCACAGACGGCCCCACTTCCAGCCGGAGAGGTAGTGCTCGGATAGCGGTCAAGATTTGGCCACTCTTTCTTCGGGAGAAAAGCCAACCATTTAATTTTATAGGCATTGCTGAGAATCACTTCTCTCAAAAACTAATGGGTGATTACCTCCTGTCATAATTCTGATCACAGCAAAAAAAATTAATGAATGCATGAGCCAAGTCAATTAGCATGGAGTGATGCACTGCTTCCTATTTCACCTGACTTCATCAGCAATTATCGTTAGCTTCAAAAGGTCAGTGAAAATCTAAATAATTAACTATAAGGAATAACTTAGAAAGCTCAAAATCTCTTGAGAATCCAGTCTTCATAAAAATCAGTTGTCTTCACATTCCTTTACTAAGATGCATGATTTGTATCTACCTTTTGTTTTCATAAGGTATGTATTTGCAGGAAGTGGTGCTCAGTTGCTTCAATTTTCTCATTTGTTCAGGAATTCCATGCAGATTAAGAACTTAAATGTTTTGTTTATTCTCAGGAGAAAGCATAACACAGCACAAACACTCAGATAGACGTCCGAGGTGTGGCGGTTAGAGGATCTCCGGTGTGAAACTTGATTCCACAGGACTGCGATTTTTAAAATCTCAGTGTTCACTTGATGTCTGTGGCGGATGTAAAATGTTTAGGTTAAAACATTTTACAATGCATGGTTACAAAAGTAAATAAACAAAAGAAATGCTGCACATCATTCTGAGCCCACCATCCCAGTGAGAGCACATGTTTGGTAGCAGCATCATGCTGTGAAATGTTCTCTGCTGGGCAGAAGGAGGAACGGCATAGGGGATGTGACTATGGACGCGCGCCGGGCCCTTCTAATGGATCTCCCCAGCTGCAGCACCTGGGCGGTGCATTGCACTGAATGGTTGCCATGGGAGATCTGACAATGTCTCAAAAGCGTTTTGTTGAGAGAATGACTCATCATGAACATGGCATTATTAGATATTATGCTCAAACCTAAACAGTTGATGGTGATAAAAACACCAAATAAGGACTTTTACTTTTTTAAATAATCGGCCCTTTGTTTTTGAATCTTTGGGGTAATTTCTCTACTGTTGTTGGATGGTGGTATTAGATCAGACTCTTTCATTGAGTTTGTCTTGTGTCATTTATCCATTTCAGTGTTACTTGTGTTGCCCCCAGATGGTTTGGTGCCCTGAGCAGTGAGCCTCATCTGAGCCCCAGATGAGGCTCACTGCTCATATTCATGTGAGACATGTTTTAGTAGAAACATTTATATTATTTATTTATTTATAATATTTGAAACCAGGACATTGTGGGCAAGAGTGCTAATAACTGCCACTATTTAGTCCACAAACACAACAAGAAGCAGAGAAATAAAAACTGCAGAAAACATAGATGAACTGCAGGATAGTTTGTAGATCAAACTGTTAAAACAAGGAAGACAAAACAATAGTAAAAGAGTAAGCGAGAGAAACAAGAATAACGTAAAGAAAAAGAGAAATTAAAAACTGGACAGAGAACTGAAGTTAAAGAAAACCAAAGAGATGTAAAGAAAATCTAATTTAGGATAGTATTTGAATTCTGAGGCCTCTGAAGTTGAAACGGGTAAAATGCTTTTTCCACGTCGGATGAGGCTGCCTCAAACAGAGTTTAACCATGGACAGACAGACAGATGGACAGAATATAATGGAGCACCACAACTTCAGATAGCGCCACAGCAACTGTTTTGTCTTGCTTCTAGGACAAATTGGCACATTTAACAAAAAAACATTTCTCTATTATTAATATTCTTTTCTTAAGATTTGATAAAGACACGATTCCAGCTTGAAAAAGCAGTTGTCGCTCTGCCAATCACAGTAATGACATGGAGGTCACAGTCTGCCTGTGCTGCTGTAGCACCGGCTGGCAGAAACAGAGGAGCAGAGATGACACAGCCTCCTCAATATGATCCCTCTTATGATGCATCCTGGAACACAAAACACAAAATCCTGAAATCCAGTGGCTATGGAGAAACATAGCGTCTCACAAAATATTTATAAATCTTGAGTTTTTTTCATGTTTTGACAACCACAAACCACAATGATTGAACTACAATGAGGTTACATGGTTTCATCTGAGCAGAGCCCGTCCCTCCACATGTTCGCTCTCTCCACTAAATGGTTTGAAGCAAAGACAAAACCTCGTCTGGCGTTCTTTCAGCTTTCCTCTGGCTACTCTTTCAAAAAGGCCAGCTTTGTAGAATGCCAACTAATAGTTATCTGTTGTAATTATTCAGATCATATCAAGCTGCATATTTCAAATCTGTACATTTTACTAAAACGCCTACATTCAAATTAAAGCTGAAAGTTAGACAGTTTTTTTCATGTTTATTTAGAAAACTGAAATAACAATCTTTCCACCAGAAAAACAATACCTTATGATGAAACCAAAATCCTTGGGCATATTGGTGTTTGGGTAACATCTGCTATTAGGAACCTTGGGATAACTACTGACTCAAGTTTATGTTATGTTTTAAAATCATGTCAAATTATGTTGGTTTGAAAATTATGTCATTGTTTCCATCATTTGAAAAACATTGGCAGACTTGGTTTAATTGTTTCTCAGTCTGAAATTAAAGTTCTAATTAATGCTTTTGATTTGTTTCATCTGGATTATTGTAATAGATTCTAAGCAAAACTTCCCCAGACTGGATGCAGTCTGCTGTATCCAGGCTCCTGACCAAATCTTTCATATTTTCTCATGTGACCAAGCTGCTGATGGAAAATGGCTCCCAGTAGATTTATGGGAGCATTTCAAGAATCTGGTTTTGACTTAGTGAGCTCTTAGTGAGCAGATAAGCAGCATAGTAGGTGCAACCTAGCGCATATGGCTTCACAAATACGCAGAACATATTTTGATAATCAGAAAGTGAAAATGCTGGGTGGAGGACATGCAACTGCACTGATTAACCACAATGTTCTTGCATCTGTGTTTAGCACATTTGAAAGGCAAGTGGAAACTGGCATGAACGAAATGTCTGCAGTAACTGCAAGGAGGAATCAGGGATCAGGGACAGAGCAGAATGGACTTCCTGAGGAAGATAAGATCCTTCAAGGTTTGCAGCAAGACGCTGCAGATCTTCTATCAGTCTGTTGTTGAGAGCGTCATGTGTTGGAGCAGCAGCATCAGAGGCTTCTTCAGATTTGCTGTAATACAGACTGCTGCAAGAGATCTTTTCTGCCAACAACCACCACTATCTGCAATAACTCTTTGAAGAATCTGAATTGAAATTAGTTAAATTGATGTTTAAATTCCATTTGGAATCAAAGAATTTTTCAATTCAAATTTGAAACTAAAAAGTCCAAACAGAGGATCAAAACAGCTGTTTAGAACTTTATTCTGACAGAGTTTTAAATGTTTTAGCTGTTGTTATAACACTTTGAGATACTCAACAATAAAATACATAACTACATAATTACTTTTTATATTATTACAATAATAACGCCATGGTTTTCAGACTCATCTTTCTCTGATGCTCACTCTGCTCTCAGACATTTTTTTTGTTTGACAGCCAGATGCAAAATTCTCATTTAAAAGGACAGCCTGCACCACTTCTGCAACAGTTCACATAATGTAGATCACCTGCAACATGCTCTCTAATTGCAAATACTTTTGTTGTTTGTTATACAAGTCATTTAGCACTACGTATTTGGAAACCTAAGATTAGCCCCACAGTTTTAAACTACTCTGATGAGAAAGTTGACTGTCTAACTTTTTCTTGGTTTTGTTTCTAAGCTCTAAAATCTCAAAGATAGAGCAGCAATCTTTTAAAGAAAAGTTTATTGTTTTTTTCTGATCTACTATTGTAGGATCACCTCAAGAAAAAAAAAATCAGTTTGTGAAAATTTGGAGGGGAACAAATTACAATTACTACACTGACAGCAACTGTAATTAGCCATCCAGAAATCTACATCTCTGCTGGTAAATGCTATTTATTTATTCATATAGTTTAAGCCTGCCCTTCTTCAAGGGCTGACTTCACCATAACAGCAGTGTCCTAATGGTTGGTTATAGTGGCGGTCAGTCCATGGCTGTGTCAAATTGTCTTACTGTTCAACGTTCTGCTGACCGTACCCAAGGGCTTAAATTCACTTTCCGTTTATATAGAGTAGAAAAGTGTGAATAATTAAGGAGCAATACGTGAGATGAAACAGAGACATGCACAGGAATGGTTTCTTTTTTAGAATTCTGCCTTCTGGAGTTTTATCTTTTAAAATGTACACACCATTATTACAGGTTGAATGTGTAACAACATTTACACATTCAACCTGTGTAAATATGTGTCTGAACTCTGACAGAAGGTTGCAAGATAGTATTTATGTTCTTCCAAAGGCTTGAGTAAAACTGCATTATGTAACTTTTACAAAGAATATCTTTTTATATATTTGTTGAAACTGTCACACTGTCCTGACAATATGGTATGAGACGGATTATTTGTGAAAAATACTGAGCTCCTCTGATTCTCCCAGTGCTACCTAGAAACAAGCGTGATACCTGTGACAGTGGATAAAAGGTTTTCCTGTAGCAGTAAGTTGTTTCTCCACCATTAGCACATTTATCAATGAGAACATGAGGTTAACTGACAGCGCAACGACCTCCTGACTCTGATTGGTTGTTTTTGGTCGGAAGCAGTGCATTTCTTCAGAGAGCAATATCAGCTCTTGAAGCAGGTTGAGAAGATTGATCTTCTCACAGATTATCTGCCTCATAGCATACTGTCACAACATGGTGACAAGTTTAACAAATATGTAGAAAACAACAATATTCTTTATAAAAGCTATGTACTGCATCTTTAAATCTCCCAAAACCTTACAAAATAATGTGTCATGATGTTAATGAAAACAAGCTTAAACTATGTATTTTTCAAGCACATAGTGTCATATAGCCCAATCAAGTATATGTACCTTAAGTTATTATAAAAACGCTATACGTATCAAATATGACTCAAAAGAAATTTGACTTTGTAATTTAACACCTTGAAATTGGTCCTCTGTCTCTTTAAAAACTCCTGCTCTTTCTGAAACTCTCCCTTCAGGCAGTCTTCATAACATGGCTCCTCTTTTAATCCTTTAACAATGTTTTTACAAGCGATACACTGAGAAGTAGATCCTATGTGCTCAGAAAATGGGAAGCTAAACCAGGCTTTTGCTAATTGCTGCTGGCTAGTCTGAAGGAGCTTAGTGGGAGACTTGCAGGGGAAGCTGCTCTGTGAGGCAGAAGCTTGGAAATTGCAGCTCTGAGGAGGAGCTGCACAGCCAAATGGTCGCCGCGGTTTCCGTCAATGTAAGGTTGACACAGAACAAGACACTCCATCACTGAAAGAGAAACATGCCAACTGTGGAATATGGTGGTGGCAGCATTATGAAATGAGGTTAATTTTATTCAGATGGAGCTGAATTTCTGAACAGTTTCAAATACAGACAGTTTGGGCTCACCATCTTCAAATGACTGGTAGAAAGAAGACAAAGAGTTATTTCATTTTTCATCATCACAGGAACTCCAAGCATATATTGAAAGAAATAAAAACATCAGCTCATAGGAGAAAAAATGTTATTGCATTATTTTCCCCATTTTGAAATGATTTAATATGCTTTTATTTTTTTTAATTATACAAACCTGACATTTCACCAGGAGTGTGAAGACTTTTGAAGAGCTGCTGTACACATGAAACTGTCCAAAAAGGAGCAAATAATTTTGTGGCTAATCGAAGCTCTGCAGTTTAACCAAGCAACTGGCACACTTTTAATACTGTTAATGTTATAGCCAAACCAAATTAAGTCTAGTCCACAAAACCAATTAAAATATCTCATCTTGAGGCAGTGAGTTTTTATTGCTTTTCTAACAACATCAAAGCTGGAGGCTGCATCACAAACCTGACTAGGAATAGGGGAAAAACAACTTCATTGTGAGACTGAAGCATTTTTACATGTCATACAAACACTATTTCTTTCAAAGGGGGGTAAACCAATGTCATATGAAGCATCTCTAAAGAAATAGAGACGTGTTAGAACCTATTAACTGTTTCAACAAACTGAACTGAGGATGTTACAGTTTGAACAGAATGATTGTCGGCTTTCAGGATCTGCCTCTCTGATATGAAGCTTCCAACAAGCATGTGAACCTGCGAGTGCTTTCTGCTGAACTATCCCACTCCATCAGTGTATTTTTAGGTCCCCCTTGAACACTTAAAAGCCACAAGTGCACTTGTTTCTGCTGTTTTCTATTAACAATGATGACTGTGAAAAACCACTTACAATCATTTCAATCAAGGGAGCAGCTTAAGAGTTTGGTGTTGTTGAATAAACAGGCTGCAGCCTTGCAGGAGTTTATCTGGGGTGATAACTCCCCAGTTATGGGGATGAATCCAACAATGAGACGATAACATGAGCACCCAGTTCGCTCATTAGCCAACTGCTGATTGTGTTTCTATCTTGATGGTCTGAAGCTGGAATCAGCATAATAGGTTAATAAAGAGAAACAATCAGTTGTTGCTACTCTGGGGATTAGAAAAGATTGTTGTTTTTTTGTTTGTCTGAGAAGAAGAAGAAAAAGAGAGAATCAAAGTAACACTCCAGGTATGTTTATGATGAAGGAATAACATTGTAACATGATGTACAACTCAAAAACGTTCGAGTTTGAGCAAAATCCTGTTCTGCTTTACAAATACTAGATGAGGTAATTATGAAAGTACAAAACGAATAACTTTCAGCTGAGCCAGAAGCATTGGTGGAAGGTTAGACTGCCAGGAACATTTACATCAATCAGCCAATTTCATACCAGATTAGCTGATGCTTCTCTTTTGTGCCACCCTTGGCAACAGCAACTGACATCAAGCATTTGCAATAAAGTAGCAATGAGTCTTTAAAAAAAAAATATATATATATATATATGTGTGTGGGGGGGGGGGTTCTTATTATTACCATTTTCACCACTCTCATATTACTACACTGTAAAACATTTGAACAGCATTTAGCTGTGTCTACTATCTTCTGATCCTTAATGTCAAAAAATTTAGCGAGTTTTAGATTTTGAACCTAAATGTGTGAGTTTGTCGAAGATAAGCTTACAGTGGTAAGTTGTGTTAACTTTTATTAATTTTGTCAAACCTTGAGTTGAATAAACGAGACTTTTTAGGTTAGCACTTATTTTTTTGTGAAGAAAAAGAAACAAAAGGAGTCTTTTTCTTCTTTAAGGAAGAAAAGACAGGAGTCTGAACTATTTCCCAGAGTGCTTAGCGGCATGTTTTTTGAGATGGAAGTGTGTTCTGACTCTTGTGCATCATTAAGGCAAATGTTTACATTGATCCAATTGACAGTTTGCTAAATTTGAAGATAATGTCCTATTCACAGAAAATGTTACTGAGCAAAATTTATTGTCATGTTTAATAAAATTCATTGTTAGATAAGAAATTTTGTTCATGAAATTTGAAAGAAGAATTTAAATTACTATAAAGTAGGAAGAGTGGTTATTTTAACTTGATATTTTGTGTATATATACAAAAATAAAGATTTTTAATTGTTTTTGATTTGTTAGGTAATTCAACCATCAGGTTGAGCAAAGTGTTATTACATCTACATCTATTTAGCTTTAACGTGTTTCAGAAACCCCTGATCATTCCTCTAGCTTCTTTGAAAAAATACATCTTTAGAAATGTGGACTGGTGAACCTTTGCTACCACATTTCTTCTTTCCACTCAATCATCTGTTAATATGCTTGTACCTTTGTAAACATCCAGCTTCTGCAGAATGACCTTTTGTACCTTACCCTCATTCTGAAGGCAGCCAGTGACTGTTTTCTGGACAGTCATTGGCTGTCTACTCAAAAGTCTACAAAACAGAAACAAAGCCAGTCGAAGATTTCAAATTAAGCACATCTCTACTCCAAGACAAATTATCTGAGTCATGTTTTTGGACAAAGGATATAATAAGCACAACCTGAACTCTCATCTGGGAAGCAGCAAAAGCAAAAAGGGAGAATAATTTCATATTCCCCATTCAAAAAATAAAAATTAACAAAATTTAGCAAATATCCTGAAGAATAAATGAAACATTACTCAATTCTTTTGCAGCTAATCCCACAGAACATACAATAAAATAATTATGAAGTGGACAACAAAATTCAACTCAGCAGCATCAAAAAAGTCACAACCCATCTTACAAAAACTACAATAAGAAGTCAGCAAATATTTAGATCTCACCTCACTCAATTAAAACGTGGACAGGGAACATAATGAAAGATCTACTGGCAATAAATAACACCATCAAACAACTTCATTTTGAGTCATATAACAGTAATAAGGAAAATCATTTAAAGAAATCTTGTAACCCAAGAAACAACATTGCTAGAGAACCTCAATGGAGCAACAATCAGTAATACATAATAAAAACTATTTGAATATTTCATTAACATATATCCTACAATTTCAAACAGCATGTCAATGCTGGTGAGTAAATGCCAGCAGAATGATGAACATACCAGGAAATGAGAAAGGAAAAGGAGAAGAAAATTATTCTTTTATTCCCCTTCTTACCATAAAAAAATGCACGAGTGATTCAAGATGAACTAAAACCAGAAATGTTGAAAAAAGAAATCATGGTAAAGTAACTGCCAAGAGAAAGAGCAAGTAGTGAATTTAATCTCTAAATTACAGAAATGCAAATGTCTTAGTCTACATTCCTGCTCTCCTTGCTGGTATTTGGTTATTTTAGAGAGGAAAAAATACATCATGAAGCAGTTGAACAATTAGTCATATTAAGTTCACAGGCGACACCACAACATATGCTGTAATCTGTTAGAGTGATGAGTGAACAAGTGAATGTGTCAGGCCTAAATCAAGTGAACTAACTCCAGCTGTTCCTTGGTCTTATCTCTCACTATTTCCAGCTGTTTCTTAAAAAAACAACAACAACATAATTATTTATACATTTCTCACAGAGGTCGGGGTTCCACAGAGTGATGTGAGACAGAAAATGTACTTAATAGTCACAAAAAGTTTGTGCTGATTAACTGTGGGATCATTTCTGGAAAGAAGCACCTTAAGTTTTACTGGGACAGTTAAGACCAGTGAATTTCAGCGTCTGTCAGTGTACCAGGACCTCTGGGACTTTAAGGACACATACAGACAAGAGGACCCGGTGCCTGTGCCGTCTCAGTAGAAAGGAAATGGAGCATGCTATGTGGTTGTGGGATGAATTGAAGAAATTAAATCATTTTTTTCAAACTAGGGGGTCCAGGATTTGTCTGGAAAAGGAGAGGCAGGTTCATGACCCAATCTTTGAAATTCCTGTAAAAAGTGGACCTCAGTGGTACCATCTGTCCTCAGTCATTTGCTGCTTGTACTTACATGACAAACAGCAGGTTAGATTACCCACCTTTTTTCCAATTGTTGAAGAGGTGCTGTTGAGTGGCCCTCCTGGGGACTTCCTTATGCTGCTTTGAGATTTCAACGCTCGCGTGGGCAATGACAGTGAGACCTGGAGGGGTGTGGTTGGGAGGATCGGCCAGCCTGATCTTAACCAGAGTTGTGTTCTGTTATTGGATCTCTGTGCTCTTCATGGATTGTCCATAACTATTTAAATTTGTTCATGAGTATTTTCATATGTACAATATCCCATTTTTACATGCATGTATGAGTTGGAAAACAAGACAAATACAAAACTTAAATTTCTGCACAATTTTTGACTAACATTTACTAATTTAGATGTCTACGCATGTATATATATATATATATATATATATATATTTTTTTTTACCCCTCCAGGGGGTCTTTTGTGGGCTCTAGTGTATCTTATATGACAGTAGACTGACAGGAAACGAGAGGGGGGAAGACATGCGGCGAATGTCGTTGGGTCCGGGAGTCGAACCTGCGACTGCCGCATCGAGGACTCAAGGCCTCTAAATACGGGTCGCGCTAACCGCTAATCCACCACGCATGCATGCATTTTTAATAGACAGTAATCTTACGCCATTCAAAACTCCTTGTGTTTTCATAGCAACTAAAACAAACATAACCCTGACACAGGTTGTTTGACATCATCGTATCCATGAGAACCTCTGTGTGATGTCAGTGATGTCATAAATGTTCAGAGAGATACAAGAATTCTCAGTTTGCTTTTCAACTTGGTTGGAGGTAGATCGATTCCAGAGAGACGACTTCAAACTGACTTTACAAACCATTTTAACTGAACACCAAGTCAAGAGGATTTTTGCTATTTTATGGGACCTTGGATTTCTTGTCACGATGGGAGTTGAAAAGTTGTTAGGATATATCATAAGAGGCAATGACATTTTAGTAGAGAGCTCTGAGGACGAGAGATCAAAATACTTTGCTTTTGACATTGAACCCTGAAGACCAAAAGGACATGGAAGATTCCTCTAAGGATGAGAAAGTTACCATCAAAACCACAACTACAGATTTGACAGTAAAGGCATCAGAAAACTTTGTTGCTTTTGAAAGTGTCAATGTTCCTCATGACCAAATGGACCTGGATGTGTTTGCTTGCTCACAGTTTGAGTGAGTTACCTTTACAACCACACTACTCCAACATAAAGAGAAAATGCTTTTTCAGTGACACCGATGTGTTGACCCTGATACTCCCATGGTCAGTCAGTCAGTCCAGACGATTTAAGATATCCTTCAATTCCTGACCCAATTTTTGAAATTCCTGTAAAAAGTGGACCTCAGTGGTACCATCTGTCCTCAGTCATTTGCTGCTTGTACTTACCTGACAAACAGCAGGTTAGATTACCCACCTTTTTTCCAATTGTTGAAGAGTTGGAGTCATAACTCCTTGTGTTTTCATAGCAACTAAAACAAACAAAACCCTGACACAGGTTGTTTGACATCATCGTATCCATGAGAACCTCTGTGTGATGTCAGTGATGTCATAAATGTTCAGAGAGATACAAGAATTCTCAGTTTGCTTTTCAACTTGGTTGGAGGTAGATCGATCCCAGAGAGACGACTTCAAACTGACTTTACAAACCATTTTAACTGAACACCAAGTCAAGAGGATTTTTGCCTGTGATGGGACCTTGGATTTCTTGTTACGAAGGGAGTTGAAAAGTTGTTAGGATATATGACAAGAGGCAATGACACTTTTGTAGAGAGCTCTGAGGACGAGAGATGAAAATACTTTGCTATTGACATTGAACCTTGAAGACCAAAAGGACATGGAAGATTCCTCTAAGGATGAGAAAGTTACCGTCAAAACAACAACTATGGATTTCACAGTAAAGGCATCAGAAGACTTTGTTGCTTTTGAAAGTGTCATTTTTCCTCATGACCAAATGGACCTGGATGTGTTTGCTTGCTCACAGATTTGCTTGTTACATTTACAACCACACTTAACTCTTTGCCAACACAGATATTACAAAATAATGTCTTTACCAGTCTTCCCAAAAACATAACGGACCTGGATGTGAATCCAATCTGTAACAACAAGGAAATTGTGACAAACTTTGAAAAAGTCTCTGAGGATTTATCATTAGAAGAATCCTCTTCAGCAGAAGAAAACTGACAAGATGAAATTCAAAATGACACAGATGATTTTGACCGTGTCGATGCAAATCTTTAGCCAACCATGTACTTTTGCAAATTTTCCAATTCAATCTTCAACTGTTGGACGAATGCCACAACACATAGCATTATGAACTTGATTATTACCTGATGATTTGTGGCTCAGTATCTGGACTTTTGACAGAGACGCCATTGTTTGTGAGGTGTTTTTTTTTTACAGCAATCCACCATTCAGGAAGATATTTTCCCCCAGATGAAGTTTTTTCAGTTCAGAATGTAATAATTGAAACACTGAAGATGAAGGTTGTAGTAAATCTGGACATCAAGTAGTCTTTTTCTTTTATATGTTGCACTATCCGATCCAATATGGCATTAACACAGACTGTGAGCTGTACACAACTGACTATTGTGAACAATGTCAGAAGTCTTCAGGTGTTATATGTAACCTTGGTCCTGTCATTCCCCTACCAAAGGAACAACGAGAGGACAATACTTTTCTAAACTGTTACATGTGTGAAATTGTAGAATGTTGTGACACCTCCTACTCGAACATAAAGACAAAATGCCTTTTCAATGACACTCATGTGTTGACCCTGATACTCCCATGGTCAGTCACATCCAGACAATTTCAGATATCCTTCGATTCCTGACCCAGTCTGTTTGTACTTACGTGATAAACAGCAGGTTAGATTACCCACCTTTTTCGGAGTCTTTGGAGGTGTTCTGGAGCGAGCCCTTCGTGGGGACTTCTTTCTGCTGGGAGATTTCAACGCTCAGGTGGGCAATGACAGTGAGACCTGGAGGGGTGTGGTTGGGAGGATCGGCCACTCTGATCTAAACCAGAGTGGTGTTCTGTTATTGGACCTCTGTGCTCATCATGGATTGTCCATACCAAACACAATGTCCAAGCATCAGGGTGTCCATATGTGCTCTGTCAAGAAAACTGGCATAGGGTGTGAGATCTTTCCGGGTGCATGCAGAAAAGGTGCATAGAGGCCTGAGAGAAAATAAGTAATCTTGTAGTTTGATTAAAAGCTAATTAAATTGAATATGAAGGAATAGTAAAATGAATACAAGTAATCACATAATAACCTTCTGAAATGTATTATCTGAAATGTGATCTGTAATGATTTCTGTAATGAATTAACTGTGGAAAGATTATGGTTGATGAATTATAATAAGTAAGAGATGTGATTGATTGTTAACTAAGGATCAAACTTGTGATAATGTGAAGTTGTAATCATTTGAAATTAATTCAACAGGTTTAACAACAGATTTAATGTGTTTAATGAGCTATAATACATAATAGTGGGTTATAGAAAAAGAGAGGAATACAGCACAGTCCTGAAACAGGAAATGTCGCAAGCAGTTCTGAACAGATGGTCAGAGCGCACAGGATGGTTGGAGTGTTGAGTTTGGCTGAAGCAACGGAGAAAGGGGAAGTACGGGACTTTCCACTATGGTCAGCAGAAATAGATTGGGCAATGTGAGGACTTTTTCATGAGATACAGCAGATGTGGAGAAAGTCACGTAGGCCAAACCTCCCCATACACACACATGGGGGAGAGATGCATAAAAAGGGGCTGAAAAGAGGAACCAGCCGTTCCCAGTCCGACGGCGCAGAAGGAGAGACAACTTGCTGAAGCAGATTGAGCCACGGACCGCACTTCAGAACCACGGGGGAGCTCGGACTTCACACCGCCAAGAAAGGACTGGGTTCCATCGCCCCATCCCTGGTTCTTCATTCGATCGTCGGTCTCGCCTCAGCCCAGCAATTACAAACTCTGCAACAAGACTTGGAGGAAGGACAAAGCTCCCTCAGGGATGAGGAACTGGGTTTTGCAAAAGGATTCGGACCCGTTCTGCTTTGTTTCTTTTCTAAAGAGGGTTCTTTCCACACAAGGCAAAGACCTCAACCAAGGATGCTAGAAATTCCTGTTGCCAAAGATCCACCATCGTCTGGGTATGAGTTGAATCTGCTCATTGAAATTCCATCTCAGAACTTGCGACTTTAGTCAGGGAAAAGAGGACAGGGTAGTATGATTGTACATGTAAATTTTATTACACTGTTTTTGAATTATTTACGATTGATTATTGATTTGTATGTCGCATATCCCTGCTTAAGCTTGCTTAATAAATTTATACTATAAAATTCTAAAGAGGTTGGTGGACATTGGAATTAATAGAGTCATTTAATCTTCGTTCAGTTCTTTTAATTAAGGGAAAACTAATGTACATGATTCCAGTAAATAGGAGGCTTCATAATTTCCTTTGGTGAGAATAAATAATGACCCTGGGACTTACATCTAAGTCACTAAACATAATCTAGCCGGTTCCAAGTGCAAGTTATGATTTAGAAAGTGGGCTACCGTTAACAGAAGTGGTTATTGGAATTATGCAGCTGTGAGGGCTACTCAGCTGATTGTTTCTTAACTGTAAAGGGTCATAACTTCTGGATTGGAGGTAGTTAGAGCTAGACGAATCACTTTCGCCACCAGTTTAAATAGATTATCTCTTATAGAGTACTTTTAGGGTAATACCCAGGTCTCAGAGATTTTCCGGACCTGTTAGACAGAGAACTGGTCAGTAGGCAGCCCTGGGTAGTAGTGAGGAGTGGGCGGGGCTGACTATTGCAGGATAACCTTCAGCTCTTAGAATTCTTGGGTGAAGACATGGGCAGAGCTGTCCACTGACCACTCCTTGGTGGTGAGTTGACTTTGATGGGGGAAAGGGCCAGCACAATCCTCCATGGTCCCTAAGTGAAATTTGGTTTTGGGGCCCTCTAGTTTTCCTAATAATGTGTATTTCTGCAATCAACAGTCAGACCATCAGATCATTCGCACACCTGCTATAAACTTATTGCATCGCTGACTGTGCTGTTTACATTACATCCTATATGGAGTTGCTTGACTTTCTGTCATATCAACCAGGTTTATGTTTCTTTTTAAGATTCATCTTTTTAACTGATTGACCAAAACAATACCTGGGAAGAAGCCCGTAGCTACTGCAGACATAACCACAAAGAGCTGGCCTCCATCTTGTATAATCAGATGCAGACCTTTGATGAACCGGAGGCTGAGAAAGCCAACAGTCCCTTCGTATGGCTCTGCCTTCACTGCACCTCTTCCCTCCATTACTGGTTCTGGGTTGATGACAGTGCTGTAGAGTTTAAACACTGGGGTCACAATGAACCAAAAGAAAACTGTGACACCAGTGGAGCCATGGAGAAAGAAGGAGACCATCTCTGGTTCATCAAGTCTGATCATGATGAGTTTCATTTTATCTGTGCTGTAAACTAAGAGCTGTGACTCAGTTTGTGAGTTACTGTATGGTAACCATAAAGTGAAAACTTCACATCTTGTATAGTATTGCTTTGCTCATAGAAAAACTCTTTTTGACAATTTGAAACATTTAAAACATTTGTTTTTGATTTTTCTTGTGTATTGTAGATGCTTGCTGTAAATTCTGACATTTGTGATTAGTGTAAATTTGACTCATAGCTTTAAATGCTAGTTAATTTGAATGTTCCATACGTTTAAGAAAAAAATACAAATGACATTTTTTGTTTCTTCTATAAGTGTATACAAATAGATTTCAAACATTTTTATAAAAAGACTTTTAGAAACAGTTTCTATCCTTTCAGAATATTGCGCACTTTGTGTTGAACTATCGTACAAAATCACAGATTTAGTACGATAGTCGTATCAACAGAGATTGTAAATACATCACTACATCCACAACATCTGTTATGGATCTAGTGACACAAGCTGAAAAAAACTTTGAGGTTGAAATAATCTCATGACGAACTGTAAGGCATACAAATCAGTATGAAGAGTGATACAAAATAAAGCAAGCATATTTTCTTGAGATATAATCAAACTATTCGTCTGAAATCACAAAATAGTTTTGTCAGAGCAACAAATCTGTCAAGTCTGCAAACAAAGGGGTCCATTTTACCACAGGTTTACTGCTAACCTGTCATAGTAAAACGAAACAACAACAGGTATGGCAACCCTTGCTGTTAAAACAATAATTCATATAATATAGAACACTTATTTTATTTATTTCAGTGCCAAGTCAAGTGTTATCTCTCTTCCACAGCAGAAAACATAAAAGCACAGGGTTGGATCCAAGTGGTTTCTGGTGATCAAGCAGGAGGAAATGCATAATAATTTCATCTGTTGGCCTAAAGCTACAAAATGTACAGCTGCATATTTGAAATATTCTCCAGGTTCACTTTTTTGAACAATGACTCAGTGAAATCTAATTTGTTCAATATGTTCTCATACAACATCTCCTCACATTTAAAGATGTTCTGAGAAAAGGCTGAACGTAGAAATGTCAAGAAATCTGCTCCTCCATTTTCTTATCATTCCTACATGTGGAAAGGGACCATGTAAATTCACTTCACTTTATAAGTTGAAATAAAATACAAACCTATCTTATGCTAATCATCCACAAATAATAAAATGGTGGATTACAACTGTGACTAGGATTTACAGCTCCAAAGTAGGTATGTTACTTTGTCAAATCTCTGTCAGCTTGTCTGCTCTGTCTTCCTATCCATCCTTAATTCCTCTATTGGGCACAGCAAGTTCATAGAAAAAAATATACTCCTCAATAACCTACAGATTATTACAGAACAGGATGAAGGATAAGGTAGCAAACATTAAAGACAGTATGTACTGTAGGAACCTATCCACATATGTTTGTATCCATTCATGACTTATAAGTGCCTCTTAAAAGTCATCTATTTTAAGTGGCACTCAGATTGATATGTACTGTATGTACACATGTACGAATTCATGGCGCCATAACTGATGGCGCCATGAATTCAGCTCTGTAACAGAAAACCGTAAAGGAGAATGCCATCAGTTTGTATCCTTAAGCTCAAGAGCATTTATGGTAGGACCTTAAACAGGTCATTTGAAAACCTTCTAGTATGAGTGAGAAAACACTATTCTACCATCATGTGAAGGTCTATTGCAGGATCTCCCTGCAACTGTTAGTTTGTTTTTCTTTTTTTTTTAATGTCTCACTAATTGCTTGTATAAATGCATGTGTGATTGTGTGATGGCTGCCATTGTTGCAGTGAGTTCCCCTTTGATTATCTAGTGAAGTGACGGTCAAAATTCCTTTACAGATTGCCAGTTATCGGATAAGGTCTGATGATAGTTGATGCTGCCAAGGGTCATTTAATTTAAGGGGCAATTACCTTAAACCCCATGTTGGAGTTCCTCAGATTATAGTTATCCTTCCAGTAAATGGAGTTAGTCCAAAATTAAACAAAATCTGTTAAAAAAAAAAAAGAAAAAAAAAAGACATAATTAGATTCAGCAGTGGGCTGCACAGTGGTCCCACAGTGACACGGAACCTTCTTGCAGCAAGAAGGTCCTGGGGTCTTCCTGCATGGAGTCTACATGTTCTCCCTGTGACTGCGTTGGTTCTCTCCAGGTACTTTGGCTTCCACACACAGTCTGAAAACATGACTGTCAGGTTGATTGGTCTCTCTAAATTCTCCATAGGTGTGTGTGCGGGGGTAGGCGTGTGGGTGTGTGTGTGGGGGCGTGTACGTGTGTGTGTGCATGATTGTTTGTCCTGTCTGTCTTTGTGTTGCCCTGTGATGGACTGGTGACCTGTCCAGGGTGACCTTACCTCTCACCCATTGACCTCTGGAGATGGGCACCAGCACCCCTCATGACCCCACTATGGATAAGCATGTATGATAATGGATGAATGGATTTTAAATGTTGGAAATAAGCAAATTATTCATTTAAAACATTACAAATCTCTAAGTTCTATCTAGGAATACAGTTGTAGTTTCCTAAAATACTAAAACTATTCTACACGAGAAAAAAGTTACGCATTTGTAATCAGTAAGTTGACTCAGTAAATGTTTGTTTTTACATTTTAATGACTTAATTATTATTTCAAGTTCTTTCACTTAAATTCGTTCAACAAACTTTTTCCTTTTGTAGTGAAGATCATTTGTTTAAAGAAGATGTGTTCATTTAACATTTAGGTTTAAACAAAAAACACAAACATTCATCTGACATTGTCTGGTTGTCCTTTACTTGGCAGAGGAGCAATATCCCAGAGTTGTCTATGAGGGACATATGAGGCAATAAATCTCAATAGCAACAAGAAAAAAAGGAAGTCATGCACTCAGATTGAATTAATTTACTATGTTGTTTTTGTGCAGCACTTTCAGCAGCACTCTCAGATATTTTGTGACTTTTCCTAGTAAGAAGATTCAGTTGTCCCTCACTTCATAAAAATCATCTAACACTTACTGTAGCACTCATAAAATCAATCAATTACAGAACATTGTGTGAGTAGTATCATTCATATGTAGATGGAATGACCTTCACTGTTAGGTGCAAAGCACCATAAAACACACATGGGGATCTTTTTGTTCTCCCCAGTTAGATGACTCTTACTGGGGACTGTACTGCCACTGGTGTCGCTCTGTGGGCCTTTGTGAACCCTCACATCTTCAAACACTGACATGAATCTGGTCTGGTGATCCAGTGATGGACAGAAACCTCAGTAATTGGAACTGACATTAAGTTGTTTTTTTATTTATTTGTTTATTTTTTTTTATGTTGACATGCAGTAGAACAAATCAGGTTTAATAGATATAGGTGATATTTATCAAAACAAAACAAAAAACAAAAACAGCCCAATTCAAGTCATCAGTGATGGCAGCTTTAAACTCAGGGCTATAACCTTCAAAGAACCGTCACATCTCTTGTGTGATGTGAAAAAGTGTTCTGCAGCTGAAAAGCCACATCATCCTGGCGAACAAAAGTTTTATCAAAAAACATGAGGGTTTTTTTGTTTTTTCAAAATTGCCGTGTTGCTATTAAGCAAATTTGTTTTTAATTTCAATTTGCCCAATTTTATGGTTAATGGAAGCATGGGCTATTTACATGTTCATATTCTTCTTTTCATCAATTATATACTTCTGACATTTAAAGTCAATATTAAGTGTGTTCAGTTCAATTTGCTCTTAGCTATGAATAAAATATGAAAAATAAAATAGGGTGTATTTTTGTAATTAGCTAGGATAAACTTGCCCTGGGCTGGAGTACAACAGCAGTGAGGTGTGTCTTTGAACACGGAGGGATTCCATTTTTTTTTTTAAAAACTGATGCTCCAACCACAGCAGGGATTATTCAAAACTGATGGACACACAGCGGGGCTTTCACCGCTCAGATAGCCTTGTTATCCTACACCATCCTGCCTTTCCAGGTGGAGCCTCGATTACTCAGATGTGGAGGATGTCCCCCGCTGCTTTCTTCTTTTCCTTCTTCCACTCTGGTCTCTCTCCTTCTCATCTGTCTGTCAGAGAATCTTTTCTGCTTCTTGCTCCTGTCCTCCACACAAGCACACACCTGTCCCCTGCTCCCAGCAGAAGCTTTCTACAGCCACCCCTGACCTGCTGCAGAGTGTGGATGTCTCAGAGCAGCTGTTCCAGCTAAACACACGGCAGACTTCTTCAGGAGGAAAACTGATATTGGTCACTGATTCAATGGCTACTGTTTCACTTTTGACTTCACTTTGCTCATGTTTTTGTTTGTACATATCAAACAAAAACATGTATATTCTAAATAAACTAATTTGCTCTAATATCTTAGTTTTTCAATGGTGTGCCTTCTGATTGGATTTTTTTTTTACCAAAGCAGTTGTTCATGTCAATTTGAAAACTTCTCTGGAGTCAGATGGTAAGGCCGGTGTATTTTTTGTTTCAGCTATTTGAAAACTCAAAGACAACAGCAGACCTCTCCCATCCCCAGTTCTTGATATGTAATTAGTTTTGTAAAGTAAGCAACTGCTGGAAGCCACAGACATACATGGGAGTGATATTTTCATCAATATGAAGGATGCTTTCAACCTCATGGCAGGGTATGGTGACAGAAATAATTCAATTAGCATTCAGAATTAGGAAAAGCGGTTTTGAGGTTCAGTGATTGTGAATCATTCACATTACGGCATTGAAGTAAATTAATAAGCTGATAAATTTGCTAAATTTGCTAAAATTGCAACAAAATGAGATGTGATATGAATAATATTTATATTAATTTATATATAAACTTGAGCAAAAGTGAACTTGATAGTACAATCAAATATGAGCTAAGAACAAGTCATAGATTTGGTCACATTGGGTTAAATAGGTTCCATTAACATAATACAGCTAATTATGTGCATTGTAGAGAACTAGAAAAAGGTAAAGCACATATTCTTAGAAAGTACTACTGAAGGGATAGAAGAGGACATTTTTGGGAAATATTGCTAGAATATTTTACAATGCTTAAATAACAAACATTAACCTAGATATATAGATAGATAGATAGATAGATAGATAGATAGATAGATAGATAGATAGATAGATAGATAGATAGATAGATAGATAGATAGATAGATAGATAGATAGATAGATAGATAGATAGATAGATAGATAGATAGATAGATAGATAGATAGATAGATAGACAGACAGACAAATATTGAATTTGTAATTTATTACAAATTTTAAATAAACTAGAATATAAAACAAGATCTGAATAAAGTTAAAAAGACCGTCTTCTATCTATCTATCTATCTATCAGCTCATGTCCTTGTGGAGGTTGTCGGTGACTCTTTGCTGGATAACTGTTAAATCAGCAGCCTTGTGTAGGCCATAGTGAGAAACTTCTTTCTTCAAAGTCTTTTTTTTTAAAACTTGTTCTCCTGTAGCCTTTAGATTTTCACAGAATACGACATTCTACCACACTGCAATGATATTCAAATATTGAGATGCTCCTATTATATGAAGTGTATCACTTTAAAATCCATGCCTACAGGTGCTCTGACATTCATGCCTATATTTAGTCAGCTAAATGTATATTTTTATGTGTGCTCACTGAAGACATTGCAGGATTACTTATAAAAAAGAGCTCTGATCTGACAGCTGCCTACCCTGACCAAGACTGTTGAAGTTGTTTGTCTGCCAACTGCAACAGGAAGCCAAACATCTCCTGCAGTCTACATCAGTTCCTACAAATGATCGGATCTATAGTGTGTAAGTCGCTGTTGCAGCAACAGCTCTAAAAATAGCACGAACGGAGCCAAAGGCGTGTTGCATGTTTTTTTCTAAAACCAGTCAGGTCCGAGCGTTGCGGGTTGGCCCCAGCAGGTATGATATCAAAGCCAAGAAGTGTTTTGATTCTGGCGGCCAGCTGGTGATGCCGGGAGACGGCAAGGTCGTCTGGGTTACGGATTGAATGCAGCAGTTTGTGGCGCTGCCTTCACTGTTTATCTGTTTGTTGTCAGGCGGGTCCATCTGGTGGACGACAGAAGGATTGCTCATGTAGAGACGCAATGTGTTCCCCTTTTTTAAAATTAGTTGCAACTCTTGCCTTTATCTGCGGTGCTATGTCCCCCCTGAGCCATTTCATGACACACTTTCCTGCTGTGTTCAGTCCGGACGAGAGGAAATGTTTGCAGAAACGCTACAACCAAGGCAGGTCGCTACAAGGAAAACAAACTTTTTTCCCCCCTCCTTATGTCGAGCTGTGTTTTAAATTATTTTGTTGTCACAGTTTTACTTGTTCTCTTCCCTTAAACACACCGCATACGTGTGTGTGTGTGTCGCTGTGTTTATGAGCGGTACTGCCCACCCACGGAGCTCATCAGCTCTCACCGGAGTGCGTGGAACTCAAGCCCCCGGCCCGGCCGTCGAAGAATAACCGTCGTTAAATATTCATCCTCGGTTCCCAGCGCCACACGTCTCCTCCCCGCAGCCCGGCCCCTGCTGCTTTGAGCTCATGCCAGAGGAGCAGAAAATAAATTGGTAGCGTGTTGGCAATTAGGATTAGGAAAATATAAAAGGAACTTTTTTTTCTTAATTCTCCTTTTAACCTATTGCCTAAGAGGATGGAGAAACGTGACTACGGAGCACCGGTGACGTCAAGACTTCCAGAGGTAGGTGTTCGGGAGCATGGATCTCACTACAACCTACACACAAGCATGCGCTGTCTACAGATGGTTACACACTCTAATAACCTTCTGTCCTATAAAAATAATGTTTAGAACAAGAAAGAAAGAAAAATAAACAATATCATTTCGCCATAAATCAGCCACAAGCAGCTCCTTGCAAAAAGAATCAGAAGAGTTGCCCAATACTCAACTCAACTGCAAATAAAAAAAATACTGAAAAAGTATTGCAGTCAAACTACTGCAATTTGGCTAAAATATTGACACACTTACTTGCAAGATAAATATGCATGAATTAAAGATGATGAGCAAATAAACACGTTTTACTTTTGCATGATCTAAAAAATTTAAAAAGAAAATGGCGAGAGGGAAACATTTGAAAACTCCCAATTAAAACTGAAGCTCTTTTGACTAATCATGCTGGGTTCTGCTAACCTCTGAAGTTAGAACTTGTGTCTGGGAATAACACCAAACCAACCATAATGTGTTCCAG
The DNA here is from genome assembly GCF_002775205.1 of Xiphophorus maculatus. Lineage (NCBI taxonomy): Eukaryota > Metazoa > Chordata > Actinopteri > Cyprinodontiformes > Poeciliidae > Xiphophorus > Xiphophorus maculatus. Next base: position 31,214,777 of record NC_036447.1, on the reverse strand, counting down.
TTCCAAATTGGAAGCTGGTGGAATTTGATAATTGATAAGTTGAGTGACCATGCTAGGTCCTGTCCTGCAGTTGGACTTAAAACATCAGCAACATGGAATCATCATAAGAGGATGTATTGTGCAATGTATTGAAGATTTAAGGTGATACAATGATTCAAAACATGTTTTGTATTGGCTGTAAACAACATCAGTGTACAAGTATTCTTATTAAATTCTGAAGTCTGACTTATTTGGAATTCTGACATCATTGTGCCTGTCTGGTAATTACGCTTATCAAAAATGTATAAATTGAGTTTTTTAAGTAAAAACGGAAACATAAGTAACTTCCTTCAATTTTACAGTGTCAGTGAATATAATGTTGTTGTTTTGTTTTTTTTACATATATTTGACATAACTTATGATAATAACAAAGTCCAAGTTTTGAAAGCATGGTAAAAATTCACAAGGCAAGCATGATGATATGGCACTCATTGAGAAAAGTTTGAGAACCACCAACCTACTTTCACCAACAACAAATTAAGAATGCTGCAGGAGTTGAACTGCTCCACTAGATAGCAGCAGATTGCTGTGTGTGTGTGTGGGGGGGGGGGGGGGGGGGGAGCGTGGGTGTGTGTGTGTGGAGTGGGGGGGGGTATCTCAGTTTGTGAGTTAACTGCCTGAGATGATCTCTTACTTCTCCCAAGGATCTGAATGCTTTTGATGAGAATCATCATGTTCACCTCTGTTGTAAATCTGCTGTGTTCTCTCAGGCGTGTCTTGGTGTCTCTATGCTGTTTCCTCTTTACAAATTCTATCTAAACTTGGAGGACCACCTGCCAACACCAATTGTTTTGGGAAAGGAGGAGACTGGCTGCCTACATTTGATCAGTTCTTTTCATTTTCTTGATCACCACTTGAGCCGCTAGACACAAAACTGTGGGGAAAGGAATACATATTTTTGTGTAACATTAAGTCTTTTGAATGTATTTGTGAAGCCTTGTGCACACATGCATAGACATTGACGTGTGCTCTATGCTGGTTGGTAATAATTAGATACACTTACAATCTACAAGATCTGGATCTAGCAACCGAACACCTGTACCCTGTAGCCGGACAGAACCGGCAATCTGACCCCTTCCCTCGGGAAGAAGGATAATTTGGTTGATGGCACTAATAATCACAGCCCTGTTACCGATCCTTCCCTGGCTGGAGCTCTGTGTGTTTGAGAGTCATTCTTGTGTCACTGATACCTTTGAGGGAAGACGTCATATCTTTAACAAGTGTGTGTAACTCCCACCTTTGCCCCATTTCGTGCTTTAACATATGTCAAAGTATCCTAGCAGTGTCTACATGGCTTATTTCAATTTAGTTTAAACATAGAAAGCATAACAATATTAGTGATAATATGGGGGAATAAAAAACTTAACAGATTCAACAGCAGGCATGTGCAGGTGTTCACACGCAACTTCTGTCATGCTAATAAATGAAGTCTGAGAGCGTTAATTGCTCAGCATTTGTACATTTTACAGTATCTTCACTGCTAATCAAGCTTATCTTTTCCATCCCAGAAGATTAGCCAATCATGCTTTTCTTCTGTTCCTCTCCGGACGTTTTGTATTATTTATGCCCCGCCCCCTCAGCCGCTCAGCAATCTCAAGTTTCACCTGTAGAGCCAGATGACAAATTAAGGCTCCTTCCATAACCTGGGACAAGGAAGTGTCTACACAGACACACGCACCTTCACATAACTACACACATACAACTCATCTGCCCATCTCTTTTACTTGCACACTCCCTTGAGGTCACACACTGTGCACAGGATGTAGTGTTGAGTAACGGAATGTATTATGCTTATCATTGGAGGGCATGATAAAATCAGAGGAGAAGCACATTGCAACCTGAAGTTATTATTTATTTATTTATTTATTTTACTTTTTTCTTTCTTGATTATTAAAGAAGATACCTGTGATCAGACACGCTGTGTTTGAAGATTTCAGACCCCGACCACAACAAAGGCAGGTCTTCTTTATCACCAAAAGGGAGGAGCCAATAATGGAGAACTGTCCAGGTGAATGAAATTGTCAACACTGTCTTAAGAACTTAGCTTTGGCTACGCGTCTCTTGGAAAATGACTGAACCACTGAGGGGGTAAAGCCTTTTCTGTTTTATCATGTTGTGTTGGGTTTTTGCATTTAGTAAAAGGTAATAGAAGATCAGTAGATAATACTATTTTCTATTTAAATCTACAGCTAGATTAAGGTTAAACTGTGCACTCTGATAAATGTAGGCATTGGTTAAGATTCAAAAATATTGTGCAATTTTCTCTTAATATTAGGTTTCCAGGGAATCAGAGATGTTTCTGTACTATTTCAATGTGGCTGATTAACATTTCTCCAGGCTTTCTAAAGGTCTAACTGAGTTGTACTTTGGACAATGGTGGGGGTTTTTTCACTAAGTTTCATCCACATTTTTACATTTAATCATGACAGTATATTGTGTATGTGTCCTTAAAAGCAAGGTTAGTGGATAAGCGGAAAAGGAAAATTACGGTCACAGATGATCAGTTTCTGAAAGTCAAGTTTTGAAAAACAGATTTAAAAAAATCCTGATACAGTATTTATTTTGTTGAGCAGATATTGAGAAAATAATGTACTGGACAATGTTAAATTATTTAAAAAGTCATAGCAGGCTAACCAAAGTTTCACAGGCTCTTTTTTTTAAGCAAAATTGGGATGTAAACCCTTGGCTAAACATTTTCAATGCAGTTTTCTGGGCTAAATAAAGACAAGGACCGGCCAAGCTTAGATAGTCAAAAATAAGGTGGAAGGACCTGAAAGGCAAATGTCATAACTGATTGTCTACTGAACTCAGTGTTTTCAGCTAAAACCTCTTTTGGAATCACCTGGAGGTAAAATAATATCTTGTGTTCTTGCAAGCTTTGTTGTCTTCCATAAATTTTTACAACAATTAACTTTATAAAAGAGAACAAGTAAATTATTTGACAGAGATAAAAAAAAAAAATCTTCTTATCGTCTATTGCTGGACAGAAAATCTATTGATTCCAAAAACCCTTTCACCTGTTCATCGTCAAGTGGTGACTACTCTCGAGGAGGACCACTCTAAAGGAAATTAACACATCTTAAGAGAAACGTAAAAAAAAGAGAAGGATGAATTGAGATTTTTGTACATTATTTTATTTCTTTGTCCAATTCAGTTTTATTCACAGATACCTGTATGGAGATTTTATTCCTGAGGGTAATGTACTCTCAGGCCCACAGAAATTTGTAGCTAGAATGTAGGGTTCTTGAATGACTCCAGATTGAAAGGTGTGGAGTCATCTGACTTGAAAGATTGGTTCACAATTGAGCATTTTGTATATTATCTTAGGAACAAGCATGTTTATGTCTGTACAGGAGCCTTCATGGGGATCAGATCTGAGCAGTGTGGAGCTGCTAAGGACGGGTGGATTCCTTCCTCAAACTAGTGGTGAAGATTCATAAAGTCACATCGAAAACAATAAAATTTTTAAGGTTAGTTAAAAATTTCACTGTTTTGTGTATTACTGACAATCTAGCTTTATAAACATAATAAAAAAAATTGTTCTTTTATGTTTTGTGTTTAAAGGCCAGCAGCATTGAACTTTGTACTGGGAGCATGGTGTGCTTCTAGCAAGTGGTCAAAATGCCTGGTAAGAAAGATACTAAAAAGGACACCAAGAAAGGTGGAAAACCTGAACCAGAGAAAAAGAAAGAAGATGACAAGAAGGCAAAAGATGACAAAAAGGGAGCAAAAGATGACAAAAAGGGGGGAAAGGATGACAAGAAGAGTGGAAAAGATGATAAGAAAGGAGGAAAGAAGGGAAAAGAGGAGCCATCCAAAGGCAAAGATGAGGGGAAAAAAGGAAAAGACAAAGGGAAAGGTAAAAAAGTAGAGTCTGAGGAGGAAGAGGAGGAGGTATTCAGTGATGAAGAGGAGGAAGAGTTCAGTGAAGAAGAAGATTGGGAGGATTCAGAGGACGACAAAAAGAGAAAAGGGCGAGGGGGTAAAGACAAGAAAGGTGGGAAGTCTAGACGTGGTGACGACTCTGAAGAGGATGATGAAGACTATGATAATGCAGATGAGGACGATGATGAGGAAGTGGCTCATGGTAAATCTAAAAAAAAATCTAAGGATGATCGTCACCATAAAGGAGGAAAATCAGATGCAGATGTGAAGAAGAAAAAGGGAAAGAAGGAGGAACCACTGGTTCCTGTTAAAGAAGTTCCAAAGAAAGGTCTGAAGAACATGTCAAAAATGTTCATGAAGTTTTCTGGCATCAAAAGACGCAAGAACAGTGTAAAGAAACTGAAAAGCACATCACGTTTATTCCTTGGCTTGGGAAGGCGGAAGAGCCGGATTGCTAAGAAAAAACGACGAAAGTCTATGATGAAAAACACCTCAAGGTTTATGATGAGATTTAAAAGTAGCCAAAAGAAGAAAAAGGAGAAGGAGGCCAAAGAAAAGGCAGCAGCCAATGGAGGAAAAAAGCCAACTTACATGCTACTTCGTCTTGGAGGAAATTCAAATAAAAGGAAAGGGGGGTTCTTTAGAGGTCTATTTAAAAAGCAGGATGGCACAAGTGATGACTTCAAGAACAGTAGTGCCTTACTAGGTAAGATTGCCGCGGCAACTAATTGGCTTACCAAACGGTTTCTGTCAAAAAAAATGCAAGAAAATTCCAGGCATCATGGCTTAGATGGCCATAGAGGAAAAACACGACAATCCAGCTCCAGACGGTTTCTGCATGGTTACCAAAACAATGGTTATACATATGGGGAGGAGGATGATGGATATGACCAGCACTATGTAGACCAGAGAGGTTACAGGTATGAAGATGGCTATGATGGTTATGGAGTTGAGTCAGTACCAGGCTATGGAAGATATGGTCAGTATGGATACTACGAAAATGAGATGGAAGGGGTAGACTATAAAGACCTTGGTTACTATGAGGAAGACGGACTCTATGATACAAATTTTGAATATTATGATGATGGATTTAATGATTACAATAACCTTTACACCTCTGCCCAAGGATTTTATGACATTGAGGAAGCTGATTATTATGGGTACCAACAACAACAACAGGCAATGTATGGTGATGAAGCCCTGGATTACTATCCTCAAATGCATATGGGTGGTATGTATGGAGGGGAAATGGGAGGATTTCTTGATCCTCAGACTCAGTTTTATTATGATGAAAATGATCAGGGAGCTTACTATGTAGATAGACAATTGGGTTACTCTGACATTGGGCCTCAAGGTTATTATGGGGATCCTGCTGTAACTATGGGAATGCAAGGAGGATTTCAGCCTGACTTTCAGGTTGGATATAGCGAACCTGGAATATACCAAGACTTGAGCTCCCAACAGCCTGCATTCCCACAGGGAGGCCAACAGGTCTTTGAACTTGGAGCACCGGGTATGGGTAAAGTAGACAGCCTGAGTGGGAACCAATATGTAGGTTATATGAATCAAATTGGGGATGATTTGGGAGGAATTCAGCAAGGGGACATAACATTTAGAGTTCCTAGACCACAAGTGCGCCTGTTTGGAAAAGAGCGATTAGACGTTCCTCTGCCTCCTCCACCTACTTTGCCTCCCGATCCTGAGTTTGAAGACATGTCAGATATCCAGTATGAAGACCAGATTCCTCTTACACCATATCAACTCGAAGACATGTCATTTCAACAGCAAATGCCAGTATCAGAACCACAACTGCCTGTGTTTCCTTTTCAACAGCAACAACTACTGTCAACACAACAGATAGTATCCCCACAGCAGACAATGATGTTTCAACAAGAGAATATGTTTCCCCAAATGATGCCCACACAGATGTCATCACAACAGCAGTTGATGCCCCAGCAAATAATGCTTCCCCAGCAGCAGATGATGTCAGAGCAGTTGTTCCAACAACAACCAATATCTCCACAACTAATTTCACCACAGGTAATTGTAGTTCTTGTCTGTCATTGCTTTAGTCCAAGAGAGAATTGTATATTATACCTAAGAAGACAGTACTTGGAGATATTGAGGTGTTGTGACAGTGCTATATGTAGAACACACAGAAGAGATTGGGGTAGAAAGTAATGGTTTTTTCCAGCCAGCCTTTGCCATGGCAGAGTTAGGAAACTGTGGTCCTTGAAGAGGTTGCAGTTTATTTCTATCAAATTCTCAAACACTTTCCTGATAGTAATTTTTTAATGAAGTTTCTCCAAACTGGAAAAAATCTACATCAAGCAGCACAACAAGATTAATATTGCCCGTGATTGTGCTAAGTCCAGCTGATTGATCCGATTGTAGGAGATGTTATATATTATGTAATTTTGAAGGGAGGTGCGAAACTGCCCAGGCTGTTCCTCAACTAATACACTGCTATATTTCACATACGCTTTATCAGCCTAATGATAAAAAGAAAGTATATCCTTTTTTGGTTTTTGGATTTTAACATAAACATTAATTATATATAATATAAAATTATGCACTACACATTACACCATGAAAATATGTAGTGTCTTTGTTTTTAGCATGAGCTTATGCTAATATCAGCAGAGTGTGATGTATGTCTTTCTTCACCACTACAGATGATGACAGACCCAATGATGATACCACAGAGGCAGGGTTACAGCCTCCCAACAATCCCAACACCAACAGCCATGATCATTAAACAAGCAACCATGTCTCCTCTCCCTACCCGACGCATGCAATCTTCTCCGACTCCATCTCGTCGCTCTGTCATCATACCCTCTCCACAAATGCAACACCATCCTTCTGCCATGAGTTCGCCAGTCCCCACCCCTATGGCTGCAAGAAGGCAGATCCCCTCCCCACAGCCTTCCATGAGGGGTGGGCTCATTAATGCTCAAAGACCTCCATCTGTTTTGTCTAGACAGATTTCACAACCTGCTTCTCCTATGGTGTCCCCAGTTCTTCATCGTACAGGGCAGCCTCCAAAGTCACTTTCCCCTTTGGCCAGAGCATCCTCACCTCCCCATTCTCCCCGTGCCTCCGTAATTCATCGTAGTCCTCCACCCTTGGAGAGAGGATCAGTGAGGCAGCATTCACCCCTTTCATCACCCCACATTTCCAGAAGAACGCGAAGTCCCCAGCCGTCACCCACGTCTGCTCAAAGTCCGTTGGGAGGGAGAAAGATATATGACCCACACCCCCTTTACCCTGGTCATGCATCGCCACCTCTCTCTCCTCAGCTAAGTCGAAGGCCTTCGCCCTCTCCTTCTCGCCGAAGTTTATCTCCTGCAGGGCCTCGGCCAGCTCCATCCTCCCCTACTCTTTCTCGTCGTTCAACTCGGCTACTCAGGGACCCCACGCCATTGGCCAGGCCTAGGGCATTTGGAAATGTTCCTTTAGGTACCGTCAGGCCCTCACCCATGGGTCTCAGAGGGCGTCCAGTGCCCCCACCCACACAAAATGTGCGCCCATTTCGTGCTTCTTCTGTGAGAAGTAATAGATCTTCTGTACTTACCATAGACTCCTCCCTTCACTCTTCTCCTTTCCATTCCCCTCTTATGGTCCACCGAGCTCCCCTGGCGAGAAAAGAATCTGTCCGTCCTCCTCTTCGCCCCATTGCTCGAGGGCGTCCCCTTAGGGTCCGGCAGTCTGTAAGAAGCATGCCTCCCCCTTCCCCTCAACCCTCCCTTAAATACATGTCACGCAGTCCATCTCCACGCCTCTCTCCTCGACTAAATCGTCAGTCCGTTGTGTCAGATCCCTATTCTGATCCTTATGCTGAGCCATCACCACAATTTGTTTACCCCTCTTCTCCCATGTTATCCAGGTCTTTGCAGAACGAAGATCTTAGATTACATTCATCTTCAATCCTTAGACCACAACCACCCCAAATGGTGGGCATGGGTCAGATGGCTCCGGAATTGGTAGAATTCCAAGGTCCTTCAGTGCAAAGACCGATGTCTGTTTATGAGCAGCCTTTGCTCCCTTCATCACAAATACTCTCTGGAGCTCTGCAAAACCAGGCAGTGAGAGGAGCATCCTATGTTTCTCCATTTCAGAGACCTCAGTCTCCATATGCTCCATCTGTACCATCGTCTCCATTGCTTTCTGGAGCCATGAAACATAGTCAGGCAATGAAAGGCATGGCCTCTTATCAAACTCCACGGTTACAATCACCATATGGACCAACTGTTGTTATGCCATATGATTACATCTCTGAGCCTGGCCCAACACCATTACTTCAAGATGCACTGCAAGACCAAACTGGTTTTTCCCCGCATCCTTATACTGAGGTAACACAAAAACTTGTTGGTCCCTCATCTCCTATGTTGTCACGTTCTTTGCAAAACCAGGCAATTCAACCGGATGCTTTTTCAGCACTTGGACCAGAAACCGTCCAAATGGTAGGCATGGATTTGATGGCTCCAGAATTCCTAGAACCTCATGATTCTATATTGCAGAGACCGACATCACCTTATCAGCAGCCTTTGCTTCCTCATTCACAAATGCTCTCTGGAGCTCTGCAAAACCAAGCAGTAAGAGAAGCATCTTATGTTTCTCCACTTCAGAGACCACAGTCTCCATATTCCCCACATGTACCCTCATCTCCACTGCTCTCTGGAGCCATGATGCATAGTCAGGCAATGAAAGGCATGACCTCTTATCAAACTCCACAGTTACAATCTCCATATGGACCAACTGTTGGTATGCCATATGATTACATCTCTGAACCTAGCACAGTACCTTTGCTTCAAGATGCACTGCAAAACCAAACTGGTTTGCATAATGTGTCTAATTTAAAATCTCCCATAATGCAACAACGGAATCCTTATGCCTCAGCTGGGCCTCAGCTCCAGAGTGCTCTGCAGCAAAACCCAAATCTCCGCCAGGCATCCTTTCAGACACCTGTGCAACTCAGACGGTCCTCAGTTGTAACTCAATCACCCTCTTCACCAATGTTGGGAAGAGCTCTGCAGAACCCACAGGTAATGCAGGCATCATACCAGCTGCCAGGAAGAACCTTTATGAGCCCATATGCAGATCCCCGTTCTTCACCATTGCTTGGCCATGCATTGCAAAACCAACAAGTCCGGAGTGCCTCATATATAATGCCCAATGGATCAGTTATCAGGGTAAATAATATGTTGAAATAAATGTCTCCTCAAAGGCAAAAAGTTATAATTTCAATTGATATCCCTTTTTGTTACTCTCTATCTTAAACTCAAACAGGACCCTCGTCTACTTCAGAAGCCAATGTCACCTAACCTTTCTGGAGCTCTTCAAAACCAGCATCTGAGGATGGCTTCATATACTCTTCCTGATGGCACCATTATAGATTCTAGACAGAAAGTAACCAATGACCTGTAGTATTTTATATTAAGTTTAACAGTAGCTAATGCATACATCTCATTTTGATAACATATAATGCTTGCAATAATATTATGCACTTTTTTTGTTCAGCATCCTATTTCCCCAAACCTGAGTAGGGCTTTGAACAACCCAGCCATACGTGAAGCTTCCTACTCTCTTCCTGATGGTACCATTGTGATAGACTCCAAAGCAGAAAAGACACCCAACCTTACAGCAGCACTTCAGAATCCTTACTTGAAGAGTGCTTCGTACACCCTCCCAGATGGCACTATCATCATTGATCCACGGAAACCTACCTCTCCAAACCTGTCTAATGCCCTTCAACACTCGTCATTGAGGAATGCCTCATTTACTCTACCGCAGGGGGTTCGAGACCCAAATACTCCAGTGTCACCAAATCTGGCAAAGGTTAGCTATAAATGGAGTTTTCTTTTCTGGTTTTCTGATGTTTCTCCATATTTTTGTCCTTGTGTTGTTTTAGTTAGGACGTACGGTTTTGAAATATTGATGTTTATGTTTGTCAGTAATCTACTCCTTTATTGTTGTTGTAGACACTTTAACAGAAGTCATTTGTTCTTATAGGCTCTTGCTAACCAAGCCTTGAAAGCTGCCTCATACACCCTTCCAGATGGAACTATTATTGTGGACCCAAGGAAGCCAAAGAGTCCAAACCTGACAGCAGCCCTGCAAAATCCATATCTAAAAGGGGTATCCTACACTCTGCCTGATGGAACCATCATCATTGACCCAAGAAAACCAGCTGGCCCTAATCTTTCCAAAGTATGTTTTCTCTGTTCAAAATTTCACACAAGCTGTTCAAATTGTGGACTAAATTTAAACATACGGTAGAAGCTTCAGCCGGTTGAATTGATAGAGTATAAATTTTATATATTGTATTGCAAAAATATTCATAGCCATTGAACCTTTTCACATTTTTGTTGCACAATATTTTAATAGTAGACAATGAGAGGAGCTTCTACAGCTTTTGGCTGGGGAAAACAAAGGCTGTTGCCACTCGGTCAGCGGCAGAGAAAGCTTCTACAGCTGCGAATTATTCACTCTTGGGACAGTGAAGACAGAAAAGGGGAAAGCAGTGGCGGTGGCTGCTGGGATAAATGAAACGGGAGAGTGGCAGCAGCTGCCTCTCTGCTAGTGGTGGATTACATGTGTGGGGCCAAGCTTCCATTCCTTTCAGCTTTGGGTGCTCCTCTCAGGCTTCAGCTTGGCTCACTTTAGATCCAGGGCTTCTGGGAAGAAGCAATATCTTTATCCACAAGTAATAAAGGTGCATACGTTGTGGAGAAGCTTAAAGCAGAGTTAGGTTTTTAAGCAATATCACAAACCTTGATTTAAAAAAAGGACACCACAAGTGCAAACCTATCATTTATGGTCATTCACCCAAACAGACTGACTGCACAAACAGCACTACTCATAGAAGCAGCCAAGAGGCCTATAGTAACACTAGAGGACGTGCACAGATTCATAGCTCAGGTGGTTGAGATAAGCTGTAGATAATGTTAGATCAATTGGAAAATTTTATGTAGCTCCTGTTTATTAGCTTATAGCTATTTTGTTGTTTTATTCCTGTTCTTTCATTTTTTGTGCTGCAATTCGGTCAGCCGCTATTTTGTTTTTAAGTACTTTAGAAAAAAAGTGGTAGGATTTTGGTATGGATTAGTAAATACAGGCCAATAATCCTGAAGTAAATACTATTAATTGTGATTGACAATAAGTGGCATGATTTGAAAATTGATGTGTTGTTTGTCCTGCCCAAGGCCTCTGCAGAAACTCAATGCAAGACCACATGGGTAATGAATGTTGAAGCAATAATAGCTCCCAAACATCATGCAAAGGGCAGAAATGCATCAAGAAATATTGTTGTCAATGTGTTGATCCACACTCAGCATGAACTGTACCATGGAAGCAGAACTGCCCTAACTGCTACCAAGTGTGCCTGTTACTGGTATTGCAAAATGACTCTAACTTAATTGTTGCAAGAAGCCATATACCTAGGCCTGTTGCAATAAGCAATAAAATAAATATGATAAATTAAAAGGAGCTAAATCGTTTCCATTTGCATAATTTATCGTTTTTCTCTTTGCTCTATCTTTTTACCAAAAACTGGATGACAGAAGTCTTCAGTCTGCTGCTTTGGTCTCAAGTAGTTCTTTCTTTTAAAGACAGTTTTGTTTACAGAGACTTCATAATTCATTTTATTTGTTGTCTCTTGTTCTGCTTATTTATTTTGGCTATTTAGAATGTCTTACAGTTCCAGTGTTAAAGTTTATTGACCTTTGAGAATGTCTTCTTATTATGACATTACCATTATATTACTTGAAAATGGTCTGAACACAAGATTATCATTCATCGGGATAACTTTTGAGACAATTTATCGTCCAGCAAAATTTGTTATTGTGACAGGCCTATGTTGTATTTCACAAAGAGCGTGTAAAGGCAAACTCTCTCTGTATTTTTTTTGCTTCCCAATACTGCAATTTTTTTTATTGATTCATCACTGAAAATTACAATTATACATAAGGTTTTTTTTGCAAGGCACCATAGGTTAGGGATTTATGGCGATATTCATTAAGTTCTTTGATCCACCACATTTAGGCTCTTCTGAACCAGGATCTTCGAAGTGCGTCATACCGGCTCCCCGATGGTTCTTTAGTTATGCCTGGCCAGAAGCCATCCGCTCCAAACCTGGCAGCTGCTCTTCGGCAGAATCATGGACTTCGCTCTGCTGGTCTCTACCATCTCTCTGATACCTCAGTCCTGTCAGGTGCACCCAAACCCACCAGCCCCAACTTGGCCTCTGCACTGCAGAATGAAGAGCTGCGTGGTATCACTTACAGGTGTGGAACTAGACCTTTAATAGAAGCTGGACATTATAAAAACTGACTCAAGTTTACACAGTTTTGCAATGAATAGCATGTTCAGCAGCTTATGCTAATAAGGCATAAGGTCTGTCCCCAAGAGGTTATCCCATAAGGTCTGTTGAGGATCTGCCTGTGTGTGATAAATATTTTGTTTTTTAACATATCCCCTCAGTAAAATGTTGTTGCACAGATACAGAAAGGATTATGTTACTTGCAAACAGTCAAAAAATGTGGTTGAAACTGAAACATATAAAGACATTTACAGATGTTCAGATGTGGTTCAAAAGATCCTTGACATTAATCAAATAGCCTAACTGAGCCAGAATTCCAACATCTTTGTCAAAAGCAGATTTTTTTCTGTCCAAGCAAAGGCAAAAACTGGTCAACCTTTAGAGAGAGATAACTAAAAAAAACAAAAATACTTTAGTCATAGGCAGTAGGAGAAACATTTTATAAGTACTTCCTGCAAGAATAATGAAAAGTTAAAATGCAAATTTGGTTCCTGGACTATACTGGCTCATATTTAGCTAGTATAATACAACTCCAGGCTATATTTTCTATACAAAAAAGAACTATTCTTTGTTTCATAGGCTTCCAGATGGCTCTCTTCTCACACGCCAGTTCCACAACCCAAAACTGTCCGATGCCATCCAAAATGAGCAGCTTCGTTATGCTTCGTACACTGTGCCAACAGAGCTTCAGGGGGAGGACCATCGCTATGCTGTGATACCTCCGTATGGGCCACGTTCTGGCCACTGGGCCAGGAACGCCAGAGGTGGAGGAGAAGGTGGGGAAAATGTCTGGGCAGCCGAAAGGGTTCTGCCACATGGGACGATTCAGAATTTGTCCAAGTGGTCTATGTACAAAGAAGATGGAATGTTGGAAGGATATTCACCAAGCCCCCAGGCTCCAGAAAAGCAGCTTCAGAACCTGGTGTGGACTCCAGGCAGAACTAGAGTACCAGGTCAAAGCTGGTATGACAAGGTATCTGTTTTCATTCATGTTTCAGTCATAGTTCAAGCGTTAGGTAAAATATTAACCAGATGAAAAGTTTTTCTTCAATGTTTACCAACTCCACAATCTATTACATTGTTATGTCAGTTGTGCAACTAATATTGGTTATATTTCTTAAATTTAGAAAGGATTTTGTTGATCTAATGCCACATTAACTGCATATTAATTGTGTCTAGATTTTTTCTATAATAAGCATGCCCACAACAAACCACAGAGTTGTACGCTGGGCAGAGGGAATGGAAGACATGACTCAGCTCCCGTAAGCACAATTCAGACCAAATAAAAATATTTCAGATTTTCTTTCTGCTACATTCTTTCGACGATTGTGTAGTTTAAAAAAGACAAAGCCTTTAAGTGTCGTCAGGCTTTTATTTGTTACAGTCCTAACAAGTACAACGCTACTTGTTAGGATTTTATTTGATGCAGCACTTTAGTAAATTTGTGTGAAACAAATTTTTTTTCCAATCTTAAGAAAAGGTGAATTCATGCCATTGCAACAGAAGTTTAAGAAAACCCAGATTGTCTCTTCATAATATTTAAGAATGGATTTAAAAGTGAAATGCATCACTGCTAATTAATTGTGACCCTGTGTTTTCAGTGGGTTTCTCTTTAATTTCCTCTGTTTAATTTCAGTGAGCTGAATGAGACCACTGTTCTAATGAACCTGAAGAAACGTTTTGACCATGAACTTACATATGTACGTTTAGCATCTAACATGACAATAAGCTAATCTATCCAAATATCACAAACACTAAGCAAATTTCCATGTTTACTCTCTGTTCCTTTCCCTCAGACCTACATAGGGAACATTCTTGTGTCTGTGAATCCATACAAGTTGCTCAACATCTACGGCACAGACATGGTGCACCAGTATGAAGGCCACGGTCTGAGTGACAACCCCCCGTAAGACCTTGGTGTTGTAATTCTACTTTGTAGATTGATGTTTCAGTGTAATTACAAGTGTTTTGTGGTGTTTCTTTTAAAGCTTTACAATCAGGTTTTCTTCTATATTTGGGTTTGATCGACCGAAGATCATTCTGCTGCGAAATTAAGCACCGTTCTCAATTCTTTTTCCACCACTAGCTGGTTTTCTTTCAGTGTCGCTCTATATTCCACCCATATCCCATTCAGCTTTGACCAGCTTCCTGTTGTTCCTGCTCAAGAAAAACATCATCACAGCATGATGCTGATACCTCCATGTTTCACTGTGGGGATGGTGTGACTCAGGATGAGTTTTGTCTCTGTTTCTGTCACACAGTGTTTTGCATGTGGGTCAATAGGTTTAGTTTTGGTCTTGTCTGCTGATGACCTTCTTCCACACGTTTGCTTTGTTCCTTACATTGCTTATAGCAAGAGCTAAACAGGACTTCTTATTGTTTTCTTCCTGCTGTTGCTGAATAAAAGCCAAATGTAGGAGAGAATCATTATTAATTCTTATTTATTCAGATACTCCCACTTGAGCTGTGAGTCTCTGCATCTCCTCTAGGGTTACCATTTAACTCTTGTCTGTTCCTGCTGGTAATGTTCTGTTTGTTGTGCTTTTCAAATTAGTTGATGTCCTTGATAAGTTAGTAGTCGTGGTATCATGTTTCAATTTTTAGAAAATGGAAAGTGAAATACTTAAAGCTTGGAAAATTGCTTCAAACACGATTGTAATAATAATAGTTTTGAGCTAAAAGTTGCAGGTACAAAAGCACTTTTGCAAGAATACTTTCATATTATTGAACTGTATCAGTTGCAGTTGTGCTCTTGTTCTACGTACGTCTATGTGGTAAGCTGTACTTAGAGATGCAGTATCATGGTAAGCAGGGTGTAAATGCCTGCGCTCTCATATGTAAGTGATAGGCTACTGTTACATTGTAACTGGTTGGTTCCCAAGGCAGCGTTTGGTCATGTTTTTCACTACCACATATGCATTAAACAGACACACTCAGCACACAGAAGTGACAGGCATAAAAATAATGGTCATGAAAAATGTCTCTTTGTGTTGCAGTCATCTCTTTGCCATTGCTAATCTCTCATATACAAGCATGATGGATGCCAAAAAGGACCAGTGTATTGTGATCAGGTATGAAATGTTGTCACAGTTGCTGCTGCTAATATGTTTTTATTAAATACTGATTTCAGTAAGCAGCTCTTAAACTGAACAAAATATTACCATTTTACCAAGAAGTATGACATACTAAATGGTATTTTTGTCATTCAGAATTGTGTTAACTGAAGATACCAACTTTTTAAAGCCATTTTTGGGGATCTACAGAAATGAGAATATCATAAAAAATATTTCATTTCAGTAAAATTCATATTATATAGACAGCTTTTTTATGCACTCATCCACCCCTTTTCAGTGCACTACCTAGCCATTTTGAGAAGAACACTCTTCTTACCAATTAAAACTCCTGCATAATATGTCTGTACACTCATCGTTTTTCTTTTTCCAGTGGAGAAAGTGGGTCAGGAAAGACTGAGGCCACCAAGCTGATCTTGCGTTACCTGACAGCCATAAATTACAAACGCAATGTCACTCAACAGGTATGCACTGATTACTGCTCTGTAGCTTCATTCCAATTTACCGGTAGCTTTATACGTTTACATTTTAATGAACTTTTTTTTCCCCATATGCATCATGTTCGTTCAGATTGAGGTATTTTTTAAATTTATATATGATAACTAACATTTTCATTTTACAAAACCAGTGATGTTTTATTGGCGATGTTTCATCAGATCCTTGAGGCTACACCCCTGCTGGAGTCTTTTGGAAATGCCAAAACAGTTCGCAATGACAACTCCTCACGCTTTGGAAAATACACACAAATCTACATGGAGGAGTGAGTAACTATGTTTTCTGCTCTTGCTTTTGTTGAACAAGTCAAACGATAGTTTCAGTTTTTTAGGACTTTCAAGCATCTTTCAGTAGCCAGTCTTTGCAAGGCATTGGGGCACCAACTCATTTTTGTATGTGGAAGTAGGATATGCTGTAATCAGTGGTATCAAAAGCTGTTGATAGATCTGACAGAAAACTTAAACTAAATTTAAATAAAAAAGTAATACTGGGGAAAATATCACTGGTACGCCCGAAGAGCACTGTCTCTGTGTTTTTAGTTAAAACCTCAATAAATTTACTCAAATTCCATTTTTTCTGTTGTACTCAATTGTTAATTAGAGACAATTTGAAATGTTTTAGATAAAAAGAGGACATTTAGTCATAGATTTAGTTCACTACCAAATAGAGGTCTGGGTTCTATTTATCATGAATGGTGTGACTAAATATATTTTTATGAATGTCTAAATATAATACCAGTTCTATTTACACCAATTCAAAAAGCCTGTTTCCATTATTTCTGTAGTGTATTACACATAGATTTAATCAGCCTTATGCCATCAGGCTAATTTTATGTTAGTTCAACTCTGTAAAGACAACTCATCTGTTGAAATGGATACACAGGGTATTCCTGGCAAATATGTAAACATGTCCCAGAAGCAGCAACGTCATAATCAGATATGTTCTTAGAGCAGTGATGTCGTGGATCCAACCACATTGCACATGTATGACCTCTTACCTAACACAACAATGAATGTTTATGTGCCATTTACCAGGGGTGTAATCAGTGGTGCCATAACGTCTCAGTATCTGCTGGAGAAGTCCCGCATTGTCTTTCAGGTGAAAAATACAAGAGCACACACCTGTACACACACTCTGCATGTCAGGAGGAGTCTTCTTACACATGAGTTATACTGAGAAAGTGGACAGGATGTAACAGAGGTCCAGTCTCAAATTACTACTACCCCACAACGTTTCAATGCATCTGTTCTCCAACACAGCTGAATCACTAGCCTGGCCGTTTCCTTCATACGCAATTCTGTTTGATTCTCATCTCCCTTCAGTGCTCTGTTTGGGATTTGTCATATTGAGTTTGATTTCTCTGGATGCATTTCATCCTGGCCAATCAGTGTATAGGAGGAACGATTGGAGGAAATTTTCTTTTCTCCATTTTAGAATTGCAACCTGCCTTGGTTGTAGTTTAGCAATGACAGTGAACGAAGCCTTTCAGTCCATGTTGGCCACGCTTCTAAATCCTAAACTATTAAAGCTGGAGCAAGAGGAATGTTTTAAACATTTTATTGCTGGCAAAGATGAAATGGCCCTTTTTCTCATGGGGTTATTTACAGCACACACAATTTTCAGTAAGCCTCATAGTGTCAAACTGACGCACTACATTAGCGACTGGGTAAAATTTTAAACTTCAACAGAATCTGTGCCTCCTGCAAGTGATGGCTCCTCAACTGCCTAAGATCCAGATAATCTGTACGAAGAAAACATAGAACATAGCACCCTTCATGAATAATTTAATTCCAGTGTGTTAGAGAAGTGACGCATCCACAGGTTGCATGACATGAGCAAAGTCTGCTGTTGAGGCAGCAAGCCTTTGGTTAGTGTTGTTGGTTATCATCCTTCCTTTGATTGATTTCAGCTCATTTGTGTTTTTTAAATGCACAGGCCAAATCAGAGAGGAACTATCATATCTTCTATGAGATGCTGGCAGGTCTTCCCCCTCATGAGAAGCGCTCATTGTATCTGCAGGAGGCTGAGACGTACTACTATCTGAACCAGGTTGACTCACACAGCACAGCATCACGGAAGACTTGGGTGCATCTCAATACAGTAGAACACCATTGATTAAAAGTCTAATTCATTTTAGTAATTCAGTTAGAGTAAAATTAGATATTTATTTTACACTAAGCAATATTTTCAAAAATATAGTCTGTTTTTTTTTTTTTTTTACTTACACCCCAAGAAAATTCAAAAAAGTAATATTATTATATAATTTATATTATAAAGATTATTGAAAATGGGAGTATTTTCACAGCCTACTGAAAAGCATGCTGATGTATTGTACAGTATCTTCTCTGAATAAATGGTCTGGGCTCCTTTTTTGAGGTGCTGCATCATTGCAGTTTGGCATGGAGGCGATCAGCCAGTGGCCCAGCTGAAGCTTTCATAGTGATACTCATCTCATCTCTGTGGTGTATGATTTAGTTTGTTCTATTTTTGTCTTTGACAGTATCTTCTCTCTGTGGTTTTACTTAAGGCCAGTTTTCTGGCCAATCGGTGATGGGGTGCCATAGTCATTAATGCAGGTATTGATAAATAGGGCTGTGAGCAAGTCACAGATTTTCAGGAGGAGGGAGCATGGATTTCTCTCTTCCAGTTCACTTCCCTTTCGATGGTGTGCTTCTTTGAGAGCATACATGTGAAGATAGAGGGCAGATGCTGTTTAGAGATAGAAATGGACTCTGTGTGCTGGGTGGCTCTGTTGTTAGAGCGTGGGCTCCACATTATTCTTGATGCAGTTGACCAGAGTTTGAGCCCCGGTCTCAGGCCATTTGCTGCATGTCTTGTTGTATCCACTCTATGGAATAACATCTCTACTTATTGCTAGTAATCAAGTCACAGATTGTTTTAATTTTTTACCTTATGATTTTTCAAGATGTCTTCATCTAATGTTGACTCTTGTTTGTTTGTTTTTTTTCTAATTAAAGTATGATACAAAAAATGTTGCTGGTAAAGACCACATAAGTTTTCATTGTGCACTGAAAATCTCAGAAGTGAAAGTGGGTGCATTTAGTTTGATAATGGAAAATGTTTTACATTCTGTTGGTAATAAGCACTAATGTGTTGTGATGCACTGATGTGGGTCTTCTTGTGTTCACTGTAGCAGAACTAAACTTCAGAAGTTATCAAAAATAAGCAGAGAGCTGCTGATGAGTTGTTCTAAAATCAGAATGAAATTGGATGAGGTTAAGTACATTGTCAGTGATGCTAATGAGATGACAGCTGTGTGTGCTCATGTGTGTGTAGGGAGGAAACTGTACCATTGAGGGTAAGGATGATGGGGAGGATTTCAGGCGTTTGCTGAGTGCCATGGACATCCTGTGCTTCACCCCAGAAGAGCAAAACGGTATCTACAGACTTCTGTCCTCGGTGCTTCATCTGGGGAATGTCTACTTCCAGTCACATCAGGTCTCACTCAGTCAAACTGACACATACACACCTTGCAAAAGGATGCATACCACTTGACGTTTTCAGCAATTTATCTATATTATAACCACAAATTTCAATGCATTTATTGGAATTGTATCTGCTAGCTCAACACAAAGTACATAAAGTAGTATATAACTGTAAAGTGGTTGATTCAAGATGTTTGGCCATCATTTGTATTCATCCCCCTAATTTCTACATTATAGAGTCGCTTTTGCCTGCTATCACAGCTAACGTTTTTATGGCTGTAACTTTATTAACATTGTCTAGGGGCAGATTTTTTATAGCTAGTCTCTGTCATACTAGAAGGCATCTATGAACACAAACTTTCAGCACATTCTTAAAAGAGGGAATATCTCAATAAAGAGACAATGTCACCTTCAGTTGTTATGAAAATGCTGTTTAAATCAAAATACAGTATTTTCATAGTAATGAAAATGCTGTATTTTGCCTTCGACATTTGTCTTCACCTTGAGATTGTTCTGTCTGTTTAACAACCTCCGGTAATTCCTCTTCAGCACGTCATCACAGCATTGCTTCCCTATACTGTCCATTGATGATGTTTACAACCGTTCTTAGGAACGCTGTGGTTTGGTTTGAGCTCAGTAGATGTGCAGTTCCACCTGGAGTTTACTAGTTACTGCTTTCTGGTGGAGTTATAAGGCACAAGGGCGAGTGGGGCGAGGGCTCTGTCAGGCTGGAACTTGGCTGAGGGATGAAGCTCCAAGGTGGAGCTTTGGGGAAATGGGCAGTTCTCTCAGGCATTAAGACACCCTGAATAACCATGAGCTCAAAAAGTCAATTTTGCACAATACCTGCCCTCCCTCTCCAAACAATCACAGTGCAGGAAATTACAGTTCCACGCAATATTTGCCCATTAGTAGTCACCAATTCTTCAGCAGCAAGCATCTTCTCAGTGACCGTACATATGTAAAAGCAATGGAAAACTTTTTCAAGGTGTGACTGGCAAATTATCTTTATCTGGTTCTTTTGCACCGCTCCGTTTTCTAATGCCGACGTGGGAATCCGCCACCGAGGGCCATTTAAAAAAATGTCCCTGCAACGCACTCCCCTGAGCTGTAGATCTTTCCAGCATTTCTGTATTAATAAATAAATGCATTGATGTTTGTGATGTCACAGTCTAATGTGGCACGATGTGAAAAAGTGTCAGGAGTATGGATGCCTTTGCAAGGTAATGCAGTATATAAGTCCATTCAGTTTCAAAGACACAGCAGATGGTGACAGCATGGCTGCATGCTTGTGCCTCCGTCCAGGTTGAGGGCCAGGAGGCTGCGGCGGTGGTGAGCGCACAGGAGATCAGAGTGGTAGCCGAGCTGCTGCAGGTTTCACCAGAGAGTCTGCAGAAAGCTGTCACTTATAAAATGACTGTAAGCCCACGGTCAACCTCACACTCAACCTTAATAGAATGTTTCCAGACTGAGGGCGGTGCTAGTTATCCAATTTGAATCTTTGAACTCTCTTCCCCTCCGTCCCTCAGGATACAGGGAGGGAACAGATCTACACTCCATTGACAGTGGATAGCGCTTTAGATGCCAGGTGAGTGCCTGGAGTAAATGTTTAGTAAAAGAACTGAGGTTATAGCATTTTGTTTTTGGAAGAACTTGCAAGTGACCCATGCTTGACAGTCTTATTTGAAGCTGTTTTAATGTTCTCGTTTTAACCCTTCTATAAAATAACTACACCAGGAGACTTCATACAGAGGGGGAGTGGAGAGTCTTTGATATTCTCTTCCAATCTTTGGTTGAGGCATGTGAGGACAAAGGATCTCAGGGCCAGGGGGAGATTTTTCAGATGTCTTCTGTTACCATAGGAACCCAGTTTTCTGTTTCCATAGAAACCTTATTGTGTGTTTTTTTTTTTTTCACAGAGATGCTGTTGCCAAGATCCTGTACTCGCTGCTCTTTAGTTGGCTGACAGAGCGTATCAACGGACGGGTCTACCCTCGCACCGAAGCCCTCTCCATCTCTGTGCTGGACATCTACGGATTTGAGGTCACGCTATGAAGCAATCTCTTCTCTAGATTTTCCTGTGGTGATGGATTAAAGTTTTCCTCTGTTAACTTACCCATACACCTCCCAATGTCTTCTCTTTTGCTCTTCAGGAGCTACAGGTGAACAGTTTTGAGCAGCTATGCATCAACTACGCAAATGAAACTTTGCAATTCTACTTCAACAGAGTCGTCTTCCAGGAGGAGCAGGTCAGGGAGATCACAAGTTAAGACTTCTACATCAAGAAGTTATACACAGAACTGGAACAAAAATTCTCACACATATATTTGCCTATCCAAAGCCAGACTTACTTTTAGTTTCTGTAAGCGTTCTTAAGTAGCAGTTTTTTCAGACTTTCTGAAGGTCAACAGATGTTTTTCTTTGGACTTTGTTTGGTTTTTTATTCATTTTCAGCTTTATACCTGATCATATCCACAGGAACGGGTTTTGCTTGTAAATCCTTTTAACTCTACCAAATCATTCAGGGCTTAAATTTTACCTCCACCTAATTTTCTTCTATACCATAAACAATAGAAAACAGTTGGCTGCCTCTGTTAACTTACCCATACATCTTAAAAGTCATATTTTAAAACAATGTGATTCTGAAAGAGATATTAGTTGAAAGCTTTGTAAAAACATTTCTTCTTTCAATTTCCACAAACCCTCTTTCTCTGCTAATTTAAGCAGAAACAGTATTGGTGGAAGGTTTTGTTTCATGATGCAAATGCATTAAGCAATTTTCATTGTACAAATGAATAAAGTCTCTGAGAAGTCAGGTTTTAAGTCCAGAGATAACAACTCAACTCTTGGGTTTCCACGTCATCACATTTAAGTCAAAAACAAAAATCTTAACTTAGAGTGGAGTTTGAGACTCAAGTCTCATGAAGTCTTCATCTGAAAATCAGGACTTGCTTTTTAAAGACCAGAGGCTTGTCTTGAGGAAGAAGACTTGTCTTGGCTCTGTCCGTTAGAGAGACTTGAGTCCTGACTTGTACTTGCTCCACAAAGAATTGATATTTGACTGGATCTGCCCCTGAAAGACATGAGGATTTGGGTTTTTTGATCATTTTTCCTCTGACAGGCTCAATGATTCCCTATTGTTGTTAGCAAGGAAAGTCAGGCAGGGATATTATGCTAAAAGGCCTTAAGTAAGCAACAAAATCGCTAGGTGCATAGTCACATGCAAACAGTAGACACTGGTCCTTGCTAAGGCTTTAATGAAGTTGCTGCATAGTTTGCGACACACCAGGATTATGTGAAATGAAATGAAGGTCTTAAGTACTAGAGAGCTTGATTACACACAGGCTGGAAGGAGATAGAACAGGGTGTCAAACTCCAGTCCTCAAGGGCTGCTGTCCTGCAGTTTTTAGTTTTTAGATGTGCCACAGGTACAAAACACTGGAATGAAATGGCTTAATTACCTCCTCCTTTGTAGATCAGTTCCCCAGAGCCTTGAAAATGACCTAATTATTCTATTCAGGTGTGGTGCAGCAGAGGCACATCTAAAAGTTGCAGGGCAGTTGCTGGCCCTCCATAACTGGAGTTTGACACCTGTGAGACAGAACATGAGAAGAGCTGAGGATGAAGTAAACAATAACTGATGTAAAACTCTGATAAAGGAAAGGCAGGAATAACTAAGCTGATTACAAAGACCGAACTAAAAAGTACGATCTAGAGCATGGAAAAGTGGAAACATAGAAACAAACCTATAACCCCAAACAACCCAAGACCATGACAAAGCTCTGTCCATAACACACAGTCATGCTTTCACTCTAACAGTTGATGCATCTCTTCTTTCAGATAATCTAATGGTCACACATGCAAACATAAATGTTAAGCTCTATAAATGTTGTGCAAAACTCATTCCAGCCTGTATTTCATGCATACATGTGTGGTGTTTGTATATTGCTTTGAAAGCTCACCTTGCTGACCCCTGCCTGATATGAGCCTTCCTTTACTGGACATAGTTTGTGAAATATGATTATGCAATTACCTCTGTCTGCTGGTGGAGGATCATTCAGGCAGAGCAGAGCTTTATACCTGTGGTCACATATAACGCGGGTATGACGAGGCAATGTGAACTATGAAGTAAAAATGAATCAAAAAAATTCAAAGCTGCAGACAGAGCCTCTGAGCTCTGCAAATTTGAGCTTAGCTGTGAATCTAAGAGCAGCAAAGACAGAACATTGTGTCACTTTGTCACTAGAGACATAGATCACGCTGTCTGTTCAGGGCAGATATTCTCTTTCCTACTTCTTCCTTTAAGCTGTGTAAAGGCCTGTAGCTCCCAGTAGGTGTGTTGAACCTGGGACCTACAAGCTTCCGTAAATTGTTCTTGTTCTTGTGCAGCTCCATGATTCTTTTCCTGATATCTCTAGAATCTAATCTGATTTCTTTTGATTTTCCCGTTGTGTCAGACAAGAAAGCAGCATGTTCAAGCAGTGGCCTTAAAATACATCCACAGGTGTTTCTAGAATTATTTCAGATATGTCAGTGAACCTATCAAACGTTTCCAAAATCTTGAGACATCATCATATGTGCTTTACCTCATTTTTTTTAAGAAATGGAAATCATTTAGTATGTAAACTTCTGATTTATAAGACATAAAAACAATAATTCTCTGATATATTGAAAATAATCTTGATATTTTTTACTGACCTGAAACAGAACACGCTTGGTCTGACTTAACTTGAGACAGTGAACGCTATGAAGCAATCTCTTCTATAGATTTTCCTGTGGTGATGGATTAAAGTTTGCCTCTGTTAGCTTACCCATACACCTCCCAATGTGTATTGTGTCTTTATTTGATGTATGTCAGTTTCAGGGTTCAACTGTATATGGTACCTTTTTAGTCACACTGGCCACTCAAAGAGCTTTACACGACAGCCACATTTATCCTTTTGCATCCATAAAGGTATGCAGATTTATACACTTGCACAGAGACTGGTCTGTAATTTGGGCTTAACACTCATGTGACCAGAGGAAGCTGAAATCTAACCTTAAGCCTTCCGATTGTAAGACAACTGCTCTGCCTCTGAGCCACATTTATAAGCCATGAGGAAATAAACGAATGAGACTGCAATGGAAAGCCATCAATGAGCTTTGAGGTTACAGTTGGAAAGTGGAGGTTGGGCTTCAGTTCAAACCATATTTTCCAGCCAAAACAAAAGTATTGGTAGCAAAGAAAAAGATAAAAGAAAAAGATATTTTTCAAATCATAATGTGAAGATTTATATAGTTATTTCTGTTGTAAGAAAGAAGTTAGCAGAAGCTTCTGCCCTCTGAGAGCATTAGCATTAACTACCACAACACCACTGTAAAAACAACCAGCATTTCTCATCCGTGGAAGTCAACCCTCCCTTTTCTCCAGATAATCATAGTAGTTATCTTGAGAAATACATAAAGTAGACTAAATTAGTAATAGTTACAATTCTAATCAGATTCCAGATGCTGTTTAATTCATTTGGACACAAAACCCCCAAGTCCTATTGAGAGGAATTATTGTGGTGAAACCATCTTCCTGGATGGTTGGGACAGGGGGATTTTTGATTAAATGCAATTGATGGATATCATATGGACCCATAAAGATAAAACCTGGTAAAATAAAACATTTTCTTACCTGATAAACTTCATGCATTTCTTGTGATGGTTTATTGGTTTTATTAACCTCATGAACTTTGTTGTGTCCTGAATTGTGTTCTGCAGGAAGAATACATGCGGGAGCAGATCCAGTGGCAGCCGCAGCTCTTCAGCAACAACCAGGCATGTCTTGACCTTATTGCTGCAAAGCCTCATGGGATCCTGCGCATATTGGATGACCAGTGCGGCTTCCCCCAGGTACCAAACCTGTTTCCTATTTTGACATTTAAAATGTGGATGAGAGTACACCTAATAAACACATGAAGAGTAAAAAGTTAGCTCTTCATAAATCATGAGCCTGTTAACCCTTGTATTGTCTTGAGGGTCAAAAGTGACCCACTACCATGTTTAGCAGTAAAAAAAAAAAAACTTTAAACTATATTTTTGCAACTTTAAATTTCGTGACTTTTTCTAAATTGACCCCATCATTAGAAAAAGTGATACTTTGTTTTTGTTTATGTTTCTATGTGAGCTGTACACCACAAAGGTACAAAGATCGTCTTCAACAGAATCTGTGCCTCTAGCAAGTAATGAATAGTGAATATAAAAGAATGAACTGAAGTTACAAATTGTTGACTTGTTCCCCTTTAGCATAGTTAAATCAGAAGTAATTACTTCACATTTATATAATTACAATAATAAACCTTTACTGTGTGTAAAAGAAAACTGTTATGACAGTTGTTTGTGGTAAAAAGAAAAGAAAAGTGTAAATACTATTGATCGTCTTTTTGCATTGTATAACAAAAAATACATGATAAAAATGAATTAAATTGAGTTGAATTGATAAATAACTGATTGTTTCATCATGCAAAATAGCTTTTGGATTTCAATTCAAGTAAGCTGCTTTATTTTGGAGCTTTTGGTAGGGCGGGTCATTTTAGACCTGCAGGACAAGGGGAGTAAACAGAATGTTAAGATATTATAAGGTTTAATATACTTTTGGTGAATTGAAAGCAATCTTATCCAGAGACAAGTTTCTGTAGAGAGCTGATGTGCTTTGAATGAAGCAAGATGTCATAACACTAAACTATTGAGAGCAATAACTGATTGAAATAGTTCATGCTTAATTTTTAGGAGAAAGGAAGTTTTACAAGCTTCCTTTGTTGAATAGTCCATGATTCAGATCAGATCAATATGAAACTATTAAACATGCTGACTTAATTATCTACTTGCCGCTATCATCACTTCAACATGATAAAATGATTGAGCTCATATTGAGCTAAATGTATTACAGAGTCTCTGGAGCTCAGTGTGAATTAAAAGCAGCATTACATCAGGGACTGAATCAGTTTTCCAAATATGTATGTCTGCTATAGACATATGGTTTCCATGACACATGAACCATTAACCATCCACAATTATCACTAGGCAACAGACCATACCTTCCTTCAGAAGTGCCACTATCACCATGGTAATGATCCACTGTATGCCAGGCCCAAGATGCCATTGCCAGAGTTCACCCTGAAACACTATGCAGGGAAAGTTACCTACCAGGTACATTTTTTTCTGTTTTACTTTGTTCATGGTTTTACTTTTCTGTCTGAGCTCCAACAATGTGCTTTACAGGTTCATAAATTCCTGGACAAAAACTTTGACTTGGTCCGGCAGGATGTTTTAGACCTCTTCATTCAAAGCAGGAACAGAGTAAGATCATCCCAGTTCTATCTTCATCTCATGACTAAGCCAGAGTTTGTTATTTCCAAGCAGTGCATCTCTTCTCTAAAATCTTTCAGAAATAAAATCTTATTTAGCTTTCAACTAGAAGTTCAATTGGTTAACATTTTGGGTGGCATTCTGGAAGAAATACTTGAAAATAATCACAAAATGTTTTTATTAGAAGATTTGAGTGAAAATATTGTTTTAAGCCTTTTTAATTTTTGTTACATTAAAACCGCAAACTTCAACCTATTTTGTCAAATTGGATGCATCGGACCAGCAAAAGTTGCAAGTTTGTGTATGCTGTACATATTTATAAAATGCAAAGACAATAATTGGGCTTTTTAAAAACTTTCACAATAAAAAGATCCTCAGAAGTCCAGCATTCATTTCTGTTTAGCTTTCCTTCCACTGGCACTCAAAAAACACTGTCCACCAATGACCTCTAGACATCGGCTGAGTAAAAAGTGTGTGTCATTTAATTCAGCTGGTCAATGAAGGCCCCGGAGCCCAACTACCAGAGCACCATTCCCAACAATACAATAACTTTCTGAGTGTAATGTTGCAAAATGTGAAAAACGTCAAAGGCTATGAAAACGTTTTAAGGTGTGGTGGGTGTGTTGCGCTCAGTCGGTTGCAATGTGAGCTGGGATCAGTAACCACAGGCTGCAGACTGTAATTACAATACTCTCCATGTTAAAAAAAATCTCAGCTCTGCATTCAGATAGTTAATGTTTAATGTTTAGGCATCTTTAACAAATATCATCCTTCTGTTACCTGAGAAGATCCTTGTGCCTAAGCCCTGTCTTTTAGGCTGACTGTACATCCTCTGTGTTTGTGATCAGATGGTCTCCAGCCTTTTCTTGAAGCATTCTGAGTCTTTGACGCAGCAGCGCTCCAATTTGCGTCGCAACAGTGCAGCCCGACGTCATCAGACCAACACAGTCAGCGCAAAGTTCCAGAGCAGCCTGCAGGAACTGCTGGACAAGATGAAGAGGTTTGTAGTTACTGCAGACGTCTTGCTTTTGGCTACCAGACATTCATACTTGAAAGCATAAAGGGCATCTGGAGGCCTTCTCACATAAACTGTATAGAGCCGAAATGGCAAATATGATTAAACTCTTGTCATTAGGAAAATGAAACCCATGATAAGTCATGCTGAACACCATCAACAGTAATGAGACAGTGCAAGACAAAGGGTTTATAAATATGTCCAAAGTGTAGGATGTAAAAGAAGAGTGATGGCAGGAGTATTTCTTCCATTGTTCTAATCTTTTATATCTGTTGTAAAATAACCTTCTTTAATGTAATAAATTCTGAATGTTTTATTTCGCTTGGTTCCACAAGTGAACAATTCCAACAGCTGACTAAGTTCAAAGCCATAAAACTTGACATCTCACATAAATTGAGATTGAAAATCTTAGGACCACTTTCAGTCTTACGTTAATTTTATGTTAATCTAATAACTAAACTGACACATAACTCGTGGCTCTCAGCAGAAAAAGTTTATTCCCTCTAAATCTACACTAATAAACAGACACACCTTTTTAGACAAAAAGGTTCAAATAATGTCATACGTTACTCATCTGTGCATCAACTGTCATCCGTCTGTGACAGGTGTAACCCTTATTTTGTGCGATGCATCAAGCCGAACCGTCATAAGGTACATTTGCAAGTTGGATGATGTGTGCCGGTTTGCAGTGTTGTTTTTTTATTCAGTTTATATTGATACACAGTTCACCTGTGTATGCAGAAGCCAGGAATGTTTGACATGGATATGGTCAACACGCAGCTGCTTTACTCTGGCATTATGGAGACAATACGTATAAGGAAGGAAGGCTATCCAGCAAGACTGCCCTTTCACAGCTTCCTGTCAAGGTTGGTTGTTGAAGATCTGGACAGTGACCATATTTAAAGGCAGCTTAGGTCGAATCAGTTGTACTTTTGTAGAAGAGGTGTTTCAATTGAACCTGGGTTCTCTGTGGCTCTGCATTAGCTACCAGTCACACACTAAAAATGTATTCCCTACTGAATCTTATTATGTATGGAGGACGGATCCTGCCAAAATTGACAATAAAATTGGAATAAATAAATGGCTTGGTAAAGTAATTAATGTGCCAAATAATGTATCCTAAAATAAAAATAATTTTCCCAACTTACAGTGTGACAAAAAAAATCTCAAGTGAAGGTTCTGGATTTACCTACATTTAGATGTAGCTTAAGTCAAGATTTAAATCTAATTCAAATCAATTAGATTTAAATCTAATTGGGCACCCTGCTGTGACCTTAAACAGGAAAACCCAGCAGTTTAACTAAGCTTAATATGAAACACTTTTCATTCATGGCAATCACTGATTAGTGTTTTTACATTAGACCTGTACTCCTCAAACATCACTCACAAACACCTTTATTCATTGATGTGCAGATCAGGAAGCAACTTGGGATTAGGTGGCTTCCCAAAGTCACATCAAAATGTGACCGTAGGAAACTAGAATCATCAACTTCCTTAGAGCAAAACGTCTTTTCCCATTAAGCCACAATTTCTCTAAAATGAAGGCAATCCTGCAAAGAAGATTGGGCCAGTAAAGGATTAAACCTTCAAATCTGCTGTGGATTGGTTTTTCCCTTTAAAAATGAAATATTCATTTAGAAACTGTATATCGCATTTCTGCAGGTCATAGCTATAAGCTTGTTTCATGATCTGAAATAGGAAAAATAAGTAAAAACAGAAGAAACCTGTGAGGAATGACACTTCATCACATTACAGCAACAAACAGAATATTTTTAATTCTGATGGAATTGAAAATATTAATTTAAAATACCGTAGTATTTGTCAACCTCCCTTTTCACCATCCTGTCTTGAAAGACAATGTTCCTGTGGCTCTCAGCACTCTTTCAAAATCGTTGTAATTATTGCCTTTCTCTGGAGATAATACATTTCA